>NC_134852.1:211289174-211589174 GCF_049852395.1 Peromyscus maniculatus bairdii
CACATGCTTGGACACAAAACAAATCTCAACAGATACAAAAAAATTGGAATAACCTCCTGTATCTTATCAGACCACCATGCCTTAAAGTTAGAACTCAATAACAACAAAAATTATAGAAAACCCACAAACTCATGGAAACTGAATAAAGACCACCTGAAACATCAATGGGTCAAGGAAGAAATAAAGACAGAAATTAAAGAGTTCCTAGAATTCAATGAAAATGAAAGTACAACATACCCAAACTTATGGGACACTATGAAAGCAGTGCTAAGAGGAAAATTCATAGCTCTAAATGCACACATAAAGAAGATGGAGCAATCCCATACCAATGAATTAACAGCACAACTGAAAGCTCTAGAACAAAAAGAAACAAACTCACCCAGGAGAAATAGACGCCAGGAAATAATCAAATTGAGGGCTGAAATCAACGAAATAGAAAACAAGAGAACAATACAAAAAATGAATGAAACAAAGAGTTGGTTCTTTGAAAAAATCAACAAGATAGACAAACCACTAGCCAAATTAACCAAAAGGCAAAGAGAGAGCACCTAAATTCACGAAATCAGAAATGAAAAGGGAGACATAACAACAGACAATGAGGAAATCCAGAGAATCATCAGATCATACTTCAAAAACCTGTACTCCACAAAAATGGAAAACCAGGTAGAAATGGACAATTTTCTGGATAAATGCCACATACCAAAATTAAATCAAGACCAGATAAACCATTTAAATAGACCAATAACCCCTAAAGAAATAGAAACAGTCATCAAAAGTCTCCCAACCAAAAAAAGCCCAGGACCAGATGGTTTCAGTGCAGAATTCTACCAGACTTTCAAAGAAGAACTAATACCAATCCTCTTCAAAGTGTTCCACACAATAGAAACAGAAGGAACACTACCAAACTCTTTTTATGAGGCTACAATTACCCTGATACCCAAACCACACAAAGATGCAACAAAGAAAGAGAACTACAGACCAATCTCCCTCATGAACATTGATGCAAAAATACTCAACAAAATATTGGCAAACCGAATCCAAGAATACATCAAAACAATCATCCATCACGACCAAGTAGGATTCATCCCAGGGATGCAAGGATGGTTCAACATACGGAAATCAGTGAATGTAATACACCATATAAACAAACTGACAGAAAAAAACCACATGATCATCTCCTTAGATGCTGAAAAAGCCTTTGACAAAATCCAACACCCCTTCATGATAAAGGTCTTAGAAAGATTAGGAATACAAGGAACATTTCTAAACATAATAAAAAGCAATTTATAGCAAGCCAACAGCAAACATCAAATTAAATGGAGAGAAACTCAAAGCGATACCACTAAATTCAGGAACAAGACAAGGCTGTCCACTCTCCCCATATTTATTCAATATAGTACTAGAAGTTCTAGCTAGAGCAATAAGACAACAAAAGGAGATCAAAGGGATACAAATTGGCAAGGAAGAAGTCAAACTTTCACTATTTGCAGATGATATGATAGTATACATAAGTGACCCCAAAAACTCTACCAGGGAACTTCTACAGCTGATAAACTCCTTCAGTAAAGTGGCAGGATACAAGATCAACTCAAAAAAATCAGTAGCCCTCCTATACACAAATGATAAAAGGGCTGAGAAAGAAGTCAGAGAAACATCACCCTTTACAATAGCCACAAATAGTATAAAATACCTTGGGATAACACTAACTAAACAAGTGAAAGACCTTTTTGATAAGAACTTTAAATCTCTAAAGAAAGAAACTGAAGAAGATATCAGAAAATGGAAGGATCTCCCATGCTCATGGATAGGTAGGATTAACATAGTAAAAATGGCAATCTTACCAAAAGCAATCTACAGATTCAATGCAATCCCCATCAAAATCCCAACACAATTCTTCACAGACTTGGAGAGAAAAATACTCAACTTTATATGGAAAAACAAAAGACCCAGGATAGCTAAAAGAATCCTATACGATAAAGCAACCCTTGGAGGCATCACCATCCCGGACCTCAAACTCTACTATAGAGCTATAGTAATAAAAACAGCTTGGTACTGGTATAAAAACAGACATACGGACCAATGGAATCGAATTGAAGACCCTGACATTAATCCATGCACATATGAACACCTGGTTTTTGACAAAGGAGCCAAAACTAGACAATGGAACAAAGAAAGTATCTTCAACAAATGGTGCTGGCATAACTGGATGTCAATATGTAAAAGATTACAAATAGATCCATATCTGTCACCATGCACAAAACTCAAGTCCAAGTGGATCAAAGACCTAAACATAAATCCAGTTACACTAAACTTAATAGAAAAGAAAATAGGAAGCACTCTTGAATGCATTGGCACCGGAGACCATTTCCTAAATAAAACACCGACAGCACAGACCCTGAGCACAACCATTAATAAGTGGGACCTCTCGAAACTGAGAAGCTTTTGCAGGGCAAAAGACACAGTCAATAAGACAAAAAGACAGCCAACAGATTGGGAAAAGATCTTCACCAACCCCACATCTGACAGAGGATTGATCTCCACAATATATAAAGAACTCAAGAAACTAAACATCAAAGCACTGAACAGTCCAATTAAAAAATGGGCTAAAGAGCTAAACAGAGAATTCACAAAACAAGAACTACAAATGGCTGAAAGACATTTAAAGAAATGCTCAACATCCTTAATCATCAGAGAAATGCAAATCAAAACGACTCTGAGATACCAACTTACACCTGACAGAATGGCTATGATCAAAAACACCAATGACAACCAATGTTGGAGAGGATGTGGAGAAAAGGGAACACTCCTCCACTGTTGGTGGGAATGTAAACTTGTACAGCCACTGTGGAAATCAGTATGGCGGTTTCTCAGAAAATTAGGAATCGAACTACCTCAAGACCCAGCCATCCCACTCTTGGGCATATACCCAAGGAATGCTGATTCATACCATAAAGATACATGCTCAGCTATGTTCATAGCAGCACTATTTGTAATAGCCAGAACCTGGAAACAACCTAGATGCCCATCAACAGAAGAATGGATGAAAAAAATGTGGTACATATACACAATGGAGTACTACTCAGCAGAGAAAAACAATGAAAGCATGAAATTTGCAGGCAAATGGATGGAACTAGAAAAAATCATCCTGAGTGAGGTAACCCAAACCCAGAAAGACAGTTATGGTATGTACTCACTCATTGGTGGATTCTAGATATAAAATAAAGAACAATCAGACCACAACCCATAGAACCATAGAGGCTATATATATAGCATGGAGGTCCCTAGGACGACTGTGGCATATAATAAATTTCAGTTTTACTCAATTATTTAAAAAAAAAAAATAGCCAAATGAATGGAAACACATGACCTATGAACCAAAGGCTGAGGGACTCCCAGCTGGATCAGGCCCTCTGAATAGGTGAGACAGTTGATTGGCTTGATCAGTTTGGGAGGCAACTAGGCAGTGGGACCAAGTCCTGTGCTCATTGCATGAGTTGGCTGTTTGAAACCTGGAACTTAAGCAGGGACAGTTGGCTTAGTCTGGGAGGAAGGGACTGGACCTCCCTGGACTGAGTCTACCAAGTTGATCACAGTCCTCGGGGGAGGATTTGGCCTGGAGGAGGTGGGAATGGAGGGTGGGCTGGGGGTAAGGGGAGGGCGTGGGAGGGGGGAGAATAGGGGAACCCATGGCTGATATGTAGAACTGAATGGTATTGTAAAATAAAAAATATATATCACGCCGGGCGGTGGTGGCGCACGCCTTTAATCCCAGCACTCGGGAGGCAGAACCAGGCGGATCTCTGTGAGTTCGAGGCCAACCTGGGCTACCAAGTGAGTCCCAGGAAAGGCGCAAAGCTACACAGAGAAACCCTGTCTCAAAAAACCAAAAAAAAAAAAAAAATATATATATATATATATATATATATATATATATATATATATATATATCACAAAAAAAAGAAATAATGAAAATAAAAGAAAAGCATACCAGTAGTTTACTTAAAGTAAGTCATTGTTCTTAGACTTAGAATAGTTACAGTAAACAATTTATCAAATATTTATGTTACATCATTGAAATCCTGCATTTTTGCTTTGTACTCACATTTCTGATAGGTGTGATATTGGCTTAAAGGAAATGTAATATTCATAAATAAGAGTTTAGCAGATACAGAATGTTACTGAGATAACTACTAGAGCAGGAATGCACATGAGTGTAGAAACGCTAGGTCTCTAATATTGTAAGCACATCACTGGGATATTTCACTGCAGCTATCACAGATTTCTATGACTTACCATAAGGTAAAAGCTAACTGTGCGCTGTGCATCACCTTCTGCAGCTGACATTCTATGTGCAGGGTCGTTGTGCCTCTGACACACTCCTATCACTTCCTTTCATGAGAGAATCTCTTCCTGTGAATTGCATTGACTCTTTTATTGATATAAAATAAGAGCAGAAACCTTTCAACAAAGCTTTGCTGTGGAACAGTAGGCCATGGACATTGCTCAGAGCAATCATTCTGTAATTCCACCAGAGCACAAAAATATTTCTGCGATAAGCCAGGTAAAGTTGATGCTCTTGTATGGAGATTTTGTTTAAACTTGCCATTTCTTCTACATTTCTGGTAAAAATTTCAGTATTTAATGCCCATGTATAATGATGTTTCTGAATTTCCTATATACACTGTTAAGTTCTTTACCTGAATTCCTTGCTAAATATAAGAACTAAGAGCGAGAAAAGGTGTTATTACTTAGGGCTGTTTTAACAGCTCTCCAATTTCATAACTTGTCATTTCCCTTTTCTTCGATTTAGAAATGTGTGACACTCCTGGAATTTTCTGTATTTGGTCTATGCAAAAATAGCATAATTAGAAAAGAAATGTATTTTCACACTGGCTGAGAATTCAGACTTGGGACTGGATGGGTGGCCCAGCAGCTCAAGCACTTACTGCTCTGACAAAGGACCAGGGTTCGGTTTCCAGAACACATGGGTCATCTTAAAACAGTTCACTATTCCAGGTCCAGGGGATCACGTGCTCCTTTCTGGCCTCCATGAGCAGTGTGCCCATGTGATGCACAGACTTACACGCATGCAGACATCCATACACATGAAATAAAAAATACGGAAATCAGACTCAGCCCCATGTGGATCATGATCTCAGCTGAGTCCCTAGTTTAAGTTTGTACGCATTCACACTCCTGGCACATGAATGCATTCACTTCTAACGTGGGAATAGCGTTTACATATCTGGACCTAGAGTTGTTGTGATGCTTGAAAATTAATAAAGCTAGGAGTGCGAGACAGTGACTGCAGGGTAGTGAGTTCTGTGGACTTCATCGTCGCGACTGTTGAAAGGATGAGAGCACGTTTGTCTGCTAAGTCATTCCAGCTAGCTGCTGTTATTAAGGATTTAATGTTGTTATTCCTGTTCTGTTGTTGTTTGATTTGAGACGCAGTTTGGCCTTGAACTTACTGTGTTGCTGAGGGTCAACTTGAAATGCTGTTCTTCCTGCTGGCAGCTGTGGAATGCTGGGACGAGAGCTGTGTACACAGTGCCTGCTTAGACTGGCTTTTGATCTGCCTGTGTGGTGCAGCATTGCTCATGCTTGACAGAATGATAGAGCTTTTCTGCTAGTTCTTAGAATGATGCAGCCACCCCAGGACTATGGGATAAAGAGATCCAGTGGTACCTGGTGGACATTTTGAGAGTCTTCATTTTTGTCCTGAGGCTTCTGGTTAAATATTATATATGCAAATTTGCAAAGATTTATCAGAAATGAGAAAATCAATAGATTTCATATGCAATATTTTTTAGTGTAATTCTCCATAGTAGGGATGGTAAGTGTTCTGGGTTATAGCCTAAAGGTAAGAAAAAAGAATGGCTAACTAACACACATATTAGATGCTTCTGATTCTGAAAAGTTGTAAATTAGCTGAGTACTGTATAGGGAAAAGGGAAGCGGTCATTTTATTCACCTCTAATGTGCTGCACATTTTGATAACAAAAGATGCCCAGTTACTGTGTCCTTGGGTCCTTTTGGCTTAGCTGAGCCTCCAGTTGTCTGAGGGAGCCTCGTTTGAGGGATTGTTCAGATCAGGCTGGCCTCTGGCAAAGTCTGTGAGATGGTCTTGGTTGACGACTAAAGTTATTTTCTAGTACCAGTCCTGTGCTGGGTATGAAAGCCACTGAGCATGAGCCAGAACGAGTCAGCAGCAAGCAGCATCTCTCCATAGCTATTGTTTGAGACCCTGCCTTTATTTCCCTCAGCAATGGACTATAACCTGGAAACCTAAGACAGATAAACCTTTTCCTTCCCAAGTTCTGTCCCAGAATGGTTTATCACAGCCACAGGAAGCACAGTAGCGCATATCTCAAAAGGTCTCTGATAAACCTCTCTTGTTCCTATGTTTTGCTGCTGTGCTTTCTTTGATTTTCTTTGTCTTTTTGATAAGTGAGCTGAGGGTGACTCTGAAGGTGATAACGTGAAAAAGTAAAAGTAAAACCAGGAGCCGACAGGTTGCATAGGAGTTTCTGGTGAGATCACCAGGAATTGTAGCTTTCAGATGAGAAAGGTGACAGCCTTAAGTGTTAGCAATTGTGATGGAATTGTTGACTTTTTAATATTCATTTCAGTGTGTGTGTGTGTGTGTGTGTGTGTGTGTGTGTGTGTGTGTGTGTGTGTGTGTGTGTGCAGCACCTGAGGCACCATGTCACTGGTGCTGAGAACCTAACCTGGGTCCTCTACAAGGACAGTGAGGCTTCTTAAGCACTGAACCATCTCTCCAGTCCTGTGCTGGACTCCAGCAGACTCCGGGCTGAGGGCTTCCTCCCAGTGCATGTCAGTCTTTCCCGTCTTTCTACCATGCCTCGGAAACAGCTAAAATGTTGGTAAAGGCAAGAAAGAGGTTGCACTGTGTGGCCGTATCCACAGCCAGGGAAGAGGCAGAGCTGAGGGGGAGCCAGGGCTTTCTTTTGGGCTTACTTCATTGGTTTGGAAAGAACCCAGCTTATTTTAGGAATTTCTCATAGAAGCATGTCCTCATAATTCTATATTTTTTCTCTAATGAATTGAATCTTAAATTATAGCATGGTGGAGCATATGCTATAGAAAAAGGGGATCAGTACAAGAGAAAATGATTAAGAGGATAAAAATAACCCAAGGCAATAATATTAATTTAGACACATTTTACCTGAATATTATTAACAATATGAACTTGTCAGATTTTCAAAGTAATAACCTTTTTTTTTCTGGGAAAATGTTCATTTCATATATGGTAGTGATTGCTAAAAAATAGACTATTTGTTTTTCATCAAGTTTCTGGATAATTTACATTGACAGATTTAAAATTTCTTCATCATTTTTTTTTTTAATTCAGTTGTCCTGTCTCACTTGTATATAAAGGGAGCAAGATGAAGTAATTCCCTTCGGACCTGCACACGGTCTGAGCTGGCTGCAGTCTTTGCCATCTCTGTTCACCTCAGGGGGCTTCCGTGGATATCCTTTCCAGAAGCTTGCATCCTTGCTGAGTGCTCAGTCAAGCTTTGGGTGCTAGACCTGTTGCTGGTGTGTTAGAGTCAGGTGAGACCCTAACTTTGGCTACTTTCTTCAAGAGGACAGGGCTAAACTTGAATGACAGGAGTGTTTCTGTAAGGAAATTTTAAAACAAAAAGAAGTCTTAAATTTAGGGTTGAATTAGATGAATTTAACCTTCCTCTTACTGTTTGATGAACAATACAGATAATTTAATAAATTCCTGATTTTTATAATGCTAGAAAGTAACTTCAGATGATGGCTAGATAAGGGACTGACCTCTGGGTGTAGCAGAATACTGGCTAGGTATCATTTTATTGGTCCTTCCTTTCTTCCCTCCTTCCTTATTTATTGATTGATTTGTTTGTTTGTTTGCTTGTTCGCTTATTTACTTATAGAACAGTAGTGTTTGATTTCACCCTAGGTTTCTGGGCTATCTAGCCTCTGGTTCTTGCTTACCCAAGCAGTGTCAGTTGTGGGTTCCTTCTCATGGAGTAGGCCTTAAGTCAAATCAATCAAAACCAGACATTGATTGGCTACTCCTGCAAGTTCTGTACCACTATTGCCTTATCACATTATGCAGGCAGGACAGATCGTAGGTCAGAGGTTTTGTGGCTGGGTTGGTGTCCATGTTTCTCTTTTAGTAGCCCAAAGAATACCTTCCCACACCAAAGAGGCTAGAACACAAGTGTGAGGGCTTACTGTAGTCACCAGCTTGCCTTCTCCATACTCAGTGAGTTGTGTGGGTGTTGTCCTTGGCAATGGAGCCCTACTGTCTGTTTAGCAACATTTTGTCTTAGCAACAGTGTGTGTTGTTTACGGAATTCCATGGGATCCCATTGGCCAACAACTCAACTGAATGCGATCCAGTCCCACCACTGGAAGCCTTGGCTGACAACAAGAAATGGACAGTTGAGACTGTATCCCCCATTAGTAAGAGTCCTCATTAGGATCATCTTCATAGATTCAAGGAAGTTTCCATTGCACTGTGTTTCCACACAAGCTTCCTCCAGCAGCAGATGGGAACAGATGCAGTGACCCACAGCCAGGCATTTTGTGGAGAGACAGTCTAAATTGGAGATTTCCTACAAAACTCCCCCTTGGAGCTTACAGGATACAGTGGAAGAGGAGGTGTACAGATTATAAGAGTCAGAGCATACAGGGGGTCACCAGGAGAACAAGGCCCTCTGAATCAAGTAAGCGAGGCTCATATGAGCTCACAGAGACTGAAGCAGCAAGCACGGGGCCTACATGGGTCTACACAAGGTCCTCTGCATATACAGTATAGCTATTTATGCTTTTATGGGACTCCTGACTGTGAGAACAAATGGATCGCTGACTTTGGTGCCTGCTCCTGGGGCTCTTTTCCTCCTGTTGGGTCATTGTGTCCAAATTTGATATGGTAGTTTTTGCTTCATCTCATTATATCTCCTTTTGTCATGTTTGGTTGTTATTTCCTAGAAGCCTGTTCTTTCCTAATGAGAGACAGAAAGGAGAGTGGTTCCCGAGTGAAGAGGAGGTTGGAGGAACTGGGGAAGTAGAGGAGGGCAAACTATAATCGGGGAAGAGAATCATTTTCAATAAAAGGAAAAATAAAAGTAAATTTAGATCCTAAAAATAAAATAACTTCAAAATTAAACTCCAAATTAAAAAAAAAAATCCTGATGAAGAACTTGAAGTTTTGTGTTCCTGTTTCTTCAGCACATTCTGTCCCAGAGTTTACATCAGCAATTCTCACACTTGAGTAAACCCCATTGGCTGTGCTAAGTGCCACTGCACAAAGCTATTTCTACTTCTGTTATTCTAACATGCTACAGCTTCCAAAAGTCTTTCTTAATCTCTAAAGTATATTATATTATCAACCCTTCTCCCCAAACCCTTATGTATACCACACACCACACAGCTTCCTCGTATTGTACTATCTATCTATTATCTATCTATCTATCTATCTATCTATCTATCTATCTATCTATCTATCTATCTATCATCTATCTATCTATTATCTATCATCTATCTATCTACTATCTATCACCTCTCTATCTATCATCTATCTATCTATCTATCTATCTATCTATCTATCTATCTATCTACTATCTATCTATCACCTCTCTATCATCTATCTATCTATCTATCTATCTATCTATCTATCTAAAACTAAGACTTGAGATAGATGCTACTAATATTTTATAGCATATATTTTCATTTCTTTATTCTAATCATCACCAAAATTAATAAAAACAATTAAAAGATGAAATGAATATATATTATTTGTATGTATATTCTATTTTATGAATTTATTTTGTTTTTGTTCAACCAGTAGTTTTGATGATTCTATAATATACCAGATTTTTAAGAAGAACTGTGTGACCAGACTATGTATATGATTTAGCAACTTGCTATTTTTTATCATTTCCCTATATAATAAAATATTCCCCAGCATATTTTTCTATCTATTTTGATTATATATAATTATAAGCAAATCTTAAATTCTCTCTACGTAATTGTATCGTAACATGTTGTCTAGACTAGAGTTTTACAAGTAAGTCTTCCCAGGGTAGATGACATGATGAGTTCTGTGTGTAAAGGTCTGGGTCTGTACTTGGATTGCCTGTGTTTGTCTGTGTGGATATACATTATTTTTACTTCTGCCAATCCATTTGGACCCTGATTTCATGCTACTTATTGAGTAATGTCTAGACGAATGGCGTTGGAAGGGATACTGCTGCACTAAAGGAGCTTGAGCCTTTCAGAGAGAAAACAAAGAGCCAAAGCTACAGGATTGTTAACCATCGTGGTAATCGTGAGCCCAAGTGAGATCTAATCTATTGATAAAAGCTTGCAATGCTGTGGTTTCTAATTTCCTGCCCAACGTGTATAAACACAATTAGATTAAATTCTCACAACAAGTGCTTACTTGTTATGAAACTGAGACACTTACAAGTCATAGATTCAAGGCCAGGCTACGGAATAGCACACCTCATGCCTCCCTTTCCTCTCCCTGCAGCTCAGAGCTCAACCCTTGGTCTAGGGATAGGGATGTTATTTTTGCTTGAATAACATTGCTTGCACAGTAAACTGTTGAGAATTAACATAGATGATGTATGTGTTCCTGGATCTTTAAATTGTTTGTAATACAATAATAAACAATAAGCAGATTTCTTTAAACAATTTATATTAACTTTAAAATATACTGCTAGTGACTCTAGACTAGAAAAATCCCTGGAAAATACACATATACATCAGAATTCAAGCTGGAATATCTAACCTTTACCTCCTTACTTTGATATGAGTAACCAGAGCTGGGACATTCTTGGTCCTGTGAGCAATCTTTGAGAACAAACCTCAAAATCAGCAGTGACTGACATCTAAGGGTTGCTGGAACACACACAGCGTTATCTAGAACAATGGTAACTCCAGTATTAGTGACTGGGATGTGGGAGACACCATTCAAATGCATCAGTAATCTTAAATGGTGTTAATGTATTGAGATGAAGATTTATGTGCAGTATAAACTCTGTATGTAGTATAAACAGTGCCACCATCTGTGGCAGGTTCGGTTTCCAGATAACCACACTGTCAATTACCCCATTCCTTCTCAGTGTAGCTTCGCACCTTCCTCCTCAACAGTGTTCTTTTTCTCTGCCCCTTCAGTGTAGAGGGGCCTCACCAATGCAACTGTAGTCAGTAGAATGTGCCAAGTGTCTTCCAGGGTGAGTTCAGGAGACTTGTGGCTTCTTACCTGGTTTTTTTTTCCGTGTGTGTGTGTGTGTGTGTGTGTGTGTGTGTGTGTGTGTGTGTGTGTGTGTGTGTGTTGTTTTGGTGTCTTGGAACCTTCCCTTTGAATATTTCTTTTTGGAGCTGCTGTGATGCCAGATATGCTGGCTCTCTCTCTCTCCAGTTGATACATCCAACTTGCTCTAATCTCAAGTTCTCCCATTGTGGACTTGTGGGTGAAGCTCTTGTTTAAGGAAAAAGCAGTCTTTGCTGACCACAGTTATGTACTGTGCAGAGATGGTGAGGCTCACCAATTGCTCTTCCTTCTTCCCCACATTTCTTGGGCTGCTTCAAGTTTGTAGGGGTTAAGTACTGAATCCTGAAGACTGGCACTAGATGTGATCAGTTTTGAGTGTCTCCAGTAGCAGAGAAGATCGGATATGGTGAAATGGTGAAATTTTAGATATAACTTGAAATAGCCCAGGTTATCAGGTTTTCTAAGAAATCTTGCATGTTTCTAAACTGTTGTGACTTTTGCACATACTAGGGACTTGGTCAGAAGTAAACTAAATTATTTTTGTTCATAAAATTTCAACTCCCCACAATTTCATTCAGTTTTAATGCTACCTATTCATGAAATGTTTCCTGACAATGTCACCAAATACCGGTCCTTTCTCTTGTAAAACTTTGGTTGCAATTTGTGTCCCTTTATCTGTGCTCTTCCACAGGACTGTATTCCTCACACCATCTAGAATTTAGTCTAGCACACAATGAGCACTCAGTCAATACCTACTGAATTTAACACAGTTAGACATGGCACTGTGCACTGAGCATGCACCTCTCCCCATGAGTGCAGGACAGACCTAAACACAGGACACAGTTCGATACAACGGTATCTAACAATGGGCTTCCTTCCCTCCGCTGTCCTTTGACATTGCTCTTGGGCAGCGAAGCCTGTATCAAAGCTGTTACCAAATGTGGAGTGAAAACAGATCTAAACTATGGCCTTGCTTTAATAACACAATAACGCCATGAAATTTTACATTTATGAATCTAAGTTGCCTTCATAATTGTGATCAATTATTTATTGATTTAATATTAATAATGGTTTTAAATCAACAAGTTTAACCTCTAGGTACATAGATTATTATAGAGCAAGGAGAAAGATGAATTTAGCTATGTAAATTATTCACTCTGATTTTAAAATCCAATAAATCTTGAAAATTAAAATATACTAGCATTTAGTATAAACCAAATATAATGCAAGACTCAAAAGTTTCTAACTCCTGGGCTTACAATATTTTATTACATGTATTTGTGTGTGGTTGGGTGGGCACGCCTGTAAAGGTCAGAGGTGAGTTGGCCTAGTCACTTCTCCCCTTCCATGTAAAGGATGGTGGACAACTTTATGGAGTCAGTTCTCTCCTACCCTTATGCAGGTTCTGGGAACCAAACTTGGGTCTTCAGGCTTGTACACCAAGTGCATGTATTTACCCATAGAACCATCAAATGCTATTTAGTTTCTCGGTCTTACTATGCTGCCTAAGACTCTCGGGCTCTAGTGATCTTGTATCAGCTACACAAGCAGCTGAGACTATAGACATGTAGCCCATGCCCTGCCCACAGTTGTTTATTATGTTATTACTACTACTACTGCAGCATATAGCAATGGACAAATGAAAAAGGCCGTAGGATTTCTACTCTTGCCTCTGCTCTGGTTGCATAGCTGGCTGTCATTAATTAATTAATTAATTAATTAATTAATTGTATTATATCAGCTAACATTGATTATTGCTTACTGTGTGCCAGTGCCTTTTTGCATAGTTTTCACAGATTCTAGTCTCACAACTACCTTAAGAAATAAGTAGTGTTATCCTTGTCTCATACATGAAGAATTTTTGACACAAGTATTAAGGATAAATAATTTGCGCAAGGTAAAAAGGTAGTAAATAGTGTGCACTAATCACAGGATTCCGGCAGGTCTCCAGGGCAGCCCCCGGACTGGGCCTCAAAGAACTCTGAAGCCCACAGAGCTGTTCCTGAGTCACCTTTGCAAATCAGCCATTCCAGGAAAAATTGCAAAAGTCTCTTCCACACCTCCTCTTCAGTAATGAAAAGCTAATGGTCCATCTAATTATAGTTTTCCAAGATAATGTGAAGCCAAGCAAGGTGAGATAATAATAAAGGAAGGATGTCATGATGCATAAAACCTCCAGTCAGGAACACAAGAGTCCTGCATTATCCTTTGTCCTCTTGCTGTATAAAACACCCTGAGAAGAAGCAAGTTAAGGCAGAAGTTGGCTTACAGTTCCAGGGCATACAGCCCATCCTGGCCCGTGCCCGGGTAGGAGAGATGAGGATGGTGGCCATGTTTTCTCTGTAGGCAACCAACAGAGTGGTGAGTGTTACTATTCAGCTTAATTTCACCTTTTAATTCAGTCCTACACCCCAGTTCATGGAATGGCACTGCCCACCCTTAACCTAATTCAGATGGTTCCTCACAGGGATCCCCAGAAGCTGGCCTAATCTTGGTAATTCCTCATAGAAATGCTGTCACGTCTGTCTGCTAGGTGATTCTGGATCCTGTCATCCTGTCAAGGTGAAAATATTAACCACCACTGTCTACAGATTCCAGTTACGTGGCTGGGAGGAGGGGAAGAGTTCCATTCACACTGCATTTTGTTAAGGATATAACATAGTTCGACCTGTTACAGGAGTTGCTCAAAATATCTGTATTTGTAAATATTTATTGGGATAATAGTGTACAGTGCCGGTTATATGCAGAAGTCCGTGGAACTATTGACTCAGTCATCTATGGCAGGAGCCTGGGACTTCCTTAGGGAACAAGACCTGAGAGTAGCATGAACTTGTGGCAAGGACCGGTGGACAGTTTGCTTCATGATTCTGGGTGTGACCCCTGGAGCGTGTGTACTACAGGCTCCCCTTGCTCTGGCCATCCTGCTGTCCTGAGTGAGTCACAGGAGGTCATGATGTGTAATGATACATATTTGCATAACTGTTCTGGGAAGAATGATTTTAACCATGGAGTTTTAAAGAAATGTTATTAAATAGATGGAATCCGGAGTTAATGAGAATATTCAAGGAACAGGGAATTAAGTAGAATCATAGAAACCCACAGCTTCCTCATTCCTAATAACTGTGCCAATACCATAAGAAGTTAAGAGAGATGGACGTAAGGACAAGGGATAAACAGTGACAACTATTAAGTTTCCAGGTCCTCTTGCCTATTGGATAAATAGAGTGGTACAAAATGTAGAATGGATTGATCCAGCTTTGGCTGGTAAGTGGATTGTGAGAACCCAGACCCTACCAGATGTAAATATTAACCACAAGAGACAAAATTATCTCTCACCCTGCATCCGCTGTAACTGCATGTGCTGCCAATTAGGCACACTGTTCTACATGTAGGTGTACCTAGTCAGAAAATGTCCTTTGTAGCTTGCAAGACTGCTTCTTCCAATTTTTGATGTTCAGGTCTAGATGTTGGATGAAGGCTAGGTTCTGGTGATGCTGTATTGCTCTTCATTTTGTTGTATGTACTTCTGCCTTGATGTCTGCCCATCTCCTTGTGGTTCATTCTTGGTCTTATCAGCACACTTGGTCCAGACAGAGCTGACAGATTCAGGAAGTCTCTCTCTCTTGTGCAGATGGGAGCTCTCTTGTCCAAATGGGAACTCTGGGGCAGGATGGGAGCTCTTGTCCAGAAGGGAAGTCCAGGGCAGGATGGGAGCTGGGGGCCGGTCTCTAAGTCTCAGGAAGTGGCTGGGTTCTTGGGCGGATGGGCGTGGGGGCTGGGCGTCTAGATGCCCTTCAACTGAAGAATGGATAAATAAAATGTGGTACATATATACAATGGAATACTACTCAGCAGAGAAAAACAATGACATTATGAAGTTTGCAGGCAAATGGATGGATCTAGAACAAATCATCCTGAGTGAGGTAACCCAGACTTAGAAAGACAAACATGGTATGTACTCACTCATAGGAAGATGCTAGATGTGGAACAAAGATGACTGGACTGCTACTTATATCACCAGGGAGGCTCCTGGAAAACAGGACCCCAAGAAAGATATGGGGATCGTCCAATGACTGAGAAATGGATGAGATCTACATGAACAGCCTGGACATGAGTGGGGGTAATGAAGGGCGAGGGTCGAGGGAAAGAGAGCTTGGGGGAGCGGGAGATCCCAGCTCGATCAAGAACAGAGAGGGAGAACAAGGAATAGGAGACCATGATAAATGAAGACCACATGAGAATAGGAAGAAGCAAAGTGCTAGAGAGGCCCACAGAAATCCACAAAGATGCCCCACAATGGACTGCTGGCAGTGGTCGAGAGACGGCCTGAACTGACCTACTCTGGTGATGGGATGACCAAACACCCTAATAGTTGTGCTATAAACCCCATCCAAGGACTGAGGAATCTGGATGCAGACATCCATGGCTAGGCCCTGGGTGGAGCTCTGGGAGTCCAATTAGCGAGAAAGAGGAGGGTTTATATGAGCGAGAATTGTTGAGTCCAAGGTTGGATAAAGCACAGGGACAAATAGCCAAAGGAATGGAAACACATGAACTATGAACCAAAGGCTGAGGGGCCCCCAACTGGATCAGGCCCTCTGAATAGGTGAGACAGTTGATTGGCTTGATCTGTTTGGGAGGCATCTAGGCAGTGGTACCGGGTCCTGTGCTCATTGCATGAGTTGGCTGTTTGAAACCTGGGGCTTATGCAGGGACGCTTGGCTCAGCCTGGGAGGAGGGGACTGGACCTGCCTGGACTGAGTCTATCAGGTCGATCTCAGTCCTCGGGGGAGGCTTTGCCCTAGAGGAGGTGGGAATGGGGGGTAGGCTGGGGGGAAGGGGAGGGGGGCAGGAAGGGAGAGAACAAGGGAATCTGTGGCTATTATGTAGAACTGAATAGTATTGTAAAATAAAATAAAAAAATTATGAAAATTGAAAAAAAATAAGAGACTGCTTCTGCTTCTGATGGTAGAGGGATAGATCGCAAAGGAAATGGCTGCCTGTGGGGGAGCTAGGAGATGGAAGGGGAACAAAGCAAGAACAAGCGGGCAGTTATTGTAACCATTTTTAAAAACTTAGGAAGTAAAACTAATTGTAAAACCATTCATGCAAACCACTGAAACTGTGAAAATAAAGACAGCTTAGGCTATCTGGGGTCACTTGTTTGAATGACAACAGGTGGTCACAATTTCTTCATGACGCCGGATCCACACATCCATTCTGGGTCCATGAGCCCTTCTGGAGCAAGGCTTCCAACAATTTAATTATCCCAACACTTAAGAAACTTCACTTTGCAGATGAATAAAAGAGTAATAGAGCAACCGTCTATGAGAAAGACTGAGTGAGTGATAGATGGACACATACATAATTTGTATCTTTGTCTACATCTGTGACATCTTTGCTCGTTTCAGTGACCATTCATAAAATAGCTTTTTAAACTATTGATCCTACTGGATGGAGAAACACATCCGTCCAGTAGGTTCAATATTGGATTGATTTCTGGATTCCAATTTTGGATCAGAAATCAATCAATATTCAATTGACTTCTGGATTTCTATTTTCCCTACTATACTTATGACCTTTGCCTCAGTTAAAAGAAGTAGGAACTGAGTTGGTCTTTCCCCAAACAGCAGTCACGCACCGTGCTTTTCTGGAGCTGTTATTGCTATATACTTGAGATGTGGGTGGTGTCTACCTTTCATATACTATAGTTGTCTCTTATACATGTATCACTATGGTAAAATTAAACTCATAAATTAAATACAGGAAAATAGTAACTAATAACAGAGAAATATAAAAATAACATAATAATAGTGCCAGTATTACTTTCTGTGTACATTCAGTCCTTTTCTTGAGTAAAATAAAGACTACTTGAACAGAAATTCTGTAGTCCTTTGACTTCAGTCTGTTAACCGAAAGGAACGCTCAGCGGTTAGCAGGCAGGTAGAAAACATTGTGGATACACTGCTGACAGCAAAGATCTCGTCTTCCGTGGGAATGGAGCAGAAAGGCTCAGGATTTCATCGTACTGCACAGAATGGCATGTAGCTTAGAGCTTACGAGTTGTTTGTTTTTCCAGTTAGTGTCTTACGACCACGTTTAACTGTAGGTGATACAGGCAATTGACTATCTAGACCTCTTTAATGACTGATCATATTTACCTTATCTTTCTTTTCTTAGAACCCAGCGTGGTATGTTATATACAAGGCATTTAGTTGATAGATATCGAATAAAATGAATATGTGGAGCCAGGTGAGATGTTACCTGCTAGTGTCCCAGCACTTCAGAGGCATAGGCAGGAAGGTGATGAGTCCAGCCAGCCTAAGCTACATAATGAATTGCAGACTGTTGCAGGCCGCACAGTGAAGGCCTCCTCAACAACAGAACACAGCACAGACGAGAGTTCCAAGGCTGTGGTCGCGTGCACCAGGTTCAAGGCAGATGGAGTTCTAGAACCGAGAGGGGGAAGTGAACACAGGTTCCCACCCCATACGAAGAAGCGGTCTGCAACTGATACCCACTGTCAAAAGGAAAATCAGTTTTCTCCAGTGGAGTATCACTGGAAATATCAACCACACTCCAGGGCAGGCCCCAGGCCCAGGAGTAGTTGGCCAGCACAAAACAAATGCAATGATATTCTTCATGGACTTTTTCTTTTGTTTTGCTTGGTTTCTTTTTCCTGTCTTATTAAACTGTTTGTTTTGATGTTCATTTTTCTATTTCTGTTGGTTTTTTGTTTGCTGGCTTGTTTTTGTTTCTTGCTTTTCTTTTGAATGAGAGGAGAGAACATCTGTGGGTGGGTAGCTGAATTGGGAGGATCTGGGAGTCTGGGAGGACTTTCAGCATGAGAAAAGTAAAACCAAAATATATTGTTTGAAAACAAGTAATTAAGAAATAAGCTAAGCTTCCTGCACTGGCCAGGAACATTCGTGAGGTGTTGTTCTTGATTCCCATCGTAACTTAAAGGGAAACTTACAGTGTTCAGAGCCCTTCATGTCCCACAGATGGAGGAGGAGGATGTCCTCAAACTCCTTGCCTCAGGAACCCACTTCAGTGGCTCAAACGTGACTTTCAGATGGAACAGCACATCTACAAAAGGAAAAGTGATGGCATCTACATCATAAACCTGAAGGGGACCTGGGAGACGCTGTCTCTTGCAGCCCATGCTATTGTTGCCATTGAGACCCTGCTGATGTCAGCGTCATCTCCTCCAGGAACACTGGCCAGCGAGCTGGGCTGAAGTTTGCTGGTGCCACACCTGGCACCTTCACTAACCAGATCCCAGCAGCCTTCAGGGAGCCACAGGCTAGTGGTGACTGATCCCAGTGCTGACCACCAGCCGCTCCCAGAGGCATCCTATGTCACTGCCTACCATTGCTTTGTATAGCACAGTCCCTGCTCTCCATTCTGTGGACATTGCCATCCCAACAACAAGGGAGCTCACTCAGGGGTCTGATGTGGTAGATGCTGGTCCCAGAAGTACTGTGCATGCATGACACCATCTCCTGTGAGCACCCATGGGAGGTTATGCCTGGTCTTTACTTCTACAGAGACCAGAGGAGATTGAGAAAGAGGAGCAGGCTGCCTCTGAGAAGGCTGTGGTCAGGGAAGAATTTCAACGAATAGACCATGCTTGCTCCTGAGGTCACTGCTGCTCAGCCATAGGGGGCAGACTGGTCTGAGGGTATGCAGGTGCCTTCAGTACCCATCCAGAAGTTCTCTACCGAAGACTGGAGTGCTCAGCCAGCCACTGAGGATGGTGAGCAGCTCCCACCATGCAGTGGGTTGGAGCCACAGCTGAGTGGTCCTGAGCTGCTGTGCAGACACCTGAGCAGAGGGAAAATAAAGTTCCTAAAAGCTGCAGTGCGGGGGAGGGGGGGAGGAGGCAGGGGATAAGTTAAAGTAAAGGGGATAGGAGTATGCTTTCTGGGGATATAGCTTAGTGGTAGAGCATAGTCTAGCGTGTGTAAAGCACTAACTCAATCCCAGAACTGCAAAGTAATGTGTATATGAATGGGTGAAATAAAATAAGTTGATAAAGTATCATTGATAAGCATATCTAGTCTGATGGGGTACATGAGGTTAATAATAGAAGCTCTGGACCAGAAAAGAGTTATGACCACAAGGTGGCAGGCATACACATAAGCTTTATTGAGGTAATAGTTTGAAAGGTTTACATGGAGAAGTCCTTCATAGCATGGAATGGTCCAAAAGCTAATCCCATGGGAACTACCATTCAGAGAAGGAGGCTGGCAAGGGACTCTCTGAAGAATGTCCCTAAGGTATCAGTGGCTTGAGGTAGTCGTAACTGGGGCCTTAACTGTGGCATGGGGCAAGGAGGTGTACAGAGACCCCTGGACGTGTAGAGCAAGCCATCTATAAGCAGCTCAAATCTGTTTATTTGGGCTGTGTCCAAACTGCTAGATTGTGAAAACTTACGTTCGGTCCTGGGTAGACTGGGAACCACCTTCCTCAGAGTTTTGTGAAAGAGGAAGCAGTGTAGATGCCGATATGTAGGCCCCGTATCCAGCTCACTTATGAGAGATAATTCTCAGAAGAGCGGAGAAGGGGATTTATTGGCTTTTACCAAGTAGTATTTTATCTTAGTTTCATCTGGCATACCAACTAGAGCATTATATCATACAATGGCACATGTTTACACCTCTTTTCATTTATCATACAATGATGCATGCTTACACCTCTGTTCACTTATCATACAATGATACATGTTTACACCTCTGTTCAGCTATCATACAATGGCACATGTTTACACCTCTGTTCAGCTATCATACAATGGCACATGTTTACACCTCTGTTCAGTTATCTGTCATACAACAATACATGTTTACACCCCTGATCAGTTATCATACAATGATACATGTTTATACCTCTGTTCAGTCACACAAATTAAGGATCATTTCTGTGATTTGAGTTTCAATAAATGTACAATTGAACAATAAAGATCAATCTCTATAGATTAAAAAATAAACTGTAGATCTATAAAATTGATTATGAAGTAAACTCTCACTTTTGTTAGTATAGAGAGAATATTATATATATTATATGGCCAACTAAAAATTAATTTAACTTTCTAAAGAAAAATAAGTCATTATTACAGTTTCCTAAATTACTACTATTTTCAATAGAAAAATTAGTCTGACTAATTTTAGCAAACACATAGTTTATAGTTATCTCTGTGTAAAGTGTTTGCTTACACAGGGATAGTGATGCGTATGGTGTTTGTATTATCAGCATAGTAGATACAAGTTTACACTTGTGTTCATCTCCTCCCCAAAGGAAGCTGCATCCTACCTTCAACACCAGCAATGGACCTGCTAAGTGTGTCATACTTTTTCATGGATACTTGCACATGAGGGCAACCCCAAAGCCCCATCCAGTCCCTGCATCCATTTGTCATGGGTGTAGGTGTTTGGGGATATGATGTTGCCTCTACAGTACAGTTGTACTTGGCTTCCTCAGCCTGAAGCTTCTGGACTGAATGGAGAAGAATGCCTATGTTCCGTCATCCCTGATAGACAGATGTAAGAGGACAGGATGAGCACATTACAGACACGCTGACAAGTGGAAGGCATAGCAGATGTGCTGTGGTCATGAGAGTGAAGAGCCCTGATGTCTGGGGGTGGCTTCTCTTGTGCTTGCTCTCGGATTACTGGACGTACTCTGGAGAAAGCAGTTTCTTTCCATTGTCCTTCATGGCTGCATCTCAGGCAACTGGCTGGAATTCTCTTGCTTGGGTACTATGCAGTTTGCTTTTCTTACTCTATGCCTGAAGAGAGTTGGCAGACCAAGCATTGGTCCCCCAGAAATTCACTGGTTTCTTATCTGTTCAGTGACATCGAGTCTCATATGCTCAGTTCTCTTAGGGACATAATTCTCGGATCTCACTCTAGACTCAGTGGGAGCTTCATTGAGACAATTTGATTTCTGTAGACGGGAACACTTTCTGACATTTGCCCTTAACTATTTTATTTTGTTAATAAACATTTTAAGGTGCCAGATCCTTGACTTGATATTTGCCCTGAGGCACCGTCTTGTGCAGAGTGTTTTTAATATGTGTAAACAAAGCATCTTCATTCTTGTCTTTGGAATGGATCAGATTTTACTGTGACCTTTTCCTCTTTTTATTTCTCAATTGTGTAGGGTCTACAGCAGATTTTCTCTAATGTTACAAGGCCTCGGTTTTTTAGAGTTTACCTATTGTATTTCATGTCTCATTGCAGGCTATTTTCTGAAGTCCTTGGTAATACTTTTTCAAATTTCCACTTTCTCTGTCTAGAATCTAAACTTGGGAAGCCCAGTCCGGACAAGGCCTGTCTCCCCGTATAGCATTTCATATAGTGGTTTTCTGCTTTGTGTTATGGATCGTTTCTGTCAGGTTCCAGCATCCACTGTAACAGAAGTCAGTGCCCTAGGATTTAGATATGTTCTGGTAGCACCCCATTCCCAGCCAGCTTCTAAATGACCACAATAGGCTTTAAAGTGTTACAAGTTAACCTTTTAATCACAATGACTTCAGATGTCAAAGATTAGTGTTTTGTACTTTGGCATGTCTAACACAGATCAGCCAATGCCCTCTCTTCCACATAGTCATTCAGGGATGTAAGCTAGCAGATTTTCATCTAGACTCTCATTCCTCATCATGGCAAAAGTACATTTTTTGGCCCCAAGTAATAAATGCAATTGCTACTCACAGCCTAATAGATAGACAGGACTACAAAGAAAGGCTCTGTTTCCAGAGGAAAAAGAAAACAAAGTATATAAAGTTATGAGAATTCTAAACACCTAATAGAACCTGTAATGTAACTCTTAAATCATTAAATGAAAAATTACAATAATCCATTTTCTCATACAATATGATTTTAAGCATTAATTGATAGGTCCATTAATGGTTTCTTTGATATTCTGCTATTTGTTCATAATAGGCTGAGACCATGAAAGTTAATAGATTAAAAATTAGTGCAAAATAAATATTGGATGGAAGAATAATTTTAATGAACTGCTATCAGTGTACTTTACATGTAGCATTTGATTTATTTTGTGAAATGATCCTATGAGGTAATAAAATTTGCTCATTTTGAAGCTGGCATTCTGATGGCCAGAGGTTCACCTGACCTGAACTCATATAACAGAGCAGAATGGAAAGGCTTTTCTGAGTCCCACAGTCTAAGAGGCCACACGCCTCGTCTCTCGGATATACTGGTCTCTCTCTGCCACACTGAACCTCAGCAAACACCACCTTTGGATCACCACTCTACTTGTTTGTAACTGTGGGCTTTGGGGTTTTGGCTTTTGCCATGCATGGTACAAATTTACCAAAATTGATCCTTTAATGTAATGCCATGGTTAAGAGTGAAGGATTCAGAAGGAACAAGGAAGGTATGCAGTCTCTCTCACTGTGGCACTCACCAGTGTGTTTCAGTGTGAGATTCTGTGGCTAATAGTGCTCCTCACTCTAGCTGTGCGCCTTTGGCTCCTGGGTTTCCTTTCTGTCCCCTTTGACTGGCCAGGTAGACATTCCAGGTACTGGGCTCACAGCCTAGATCCACAACAGCACAGTGTGAACAGAGGCAAGTAACTGTGTAAGTCTGTCTTTCTTTCATAACCTGTCAAGTAGGAGGAAAAGATCTTATGCACTCAGTGTTTGTAAACTGCTTGGAAATATTGTGTGTACAGTGAACAGTCAGTGAGTCACCACAGACATGATGGGAAGCTGCTGTTGTGTGTACAGTGAACAGTCAGTGTGTCACCACAGACATGATGGTGAAAATGCTGTTGTGTACAGTGAACAGTCAGTGTGTCACCACAGACATTATGGGAAGATGGTTGTGTACAATGAACAGTCAGTGTGTCACCACAGACATGATGGGAAGATGCTGTTGTGTGAGGATCTAGCTCACCCCGGTCTTTGCGTTTTCATGCTCTGGCTCCCCCTCAGCTCTGCCTCTTCCCTGGCTGTGGATACAGCCACACAGTGCAACCTCTTTCTTGCCTTTACCGACACTCTAGCTGTTTCCGAGGCATGGTAGAAAGACGGGAAAGACTGACATGCACTGGGAGGAAGCCCTCAGCCCAGAGTCTGCTGGATTCTAGCACACAAAACTCTTACTGTAACACTTACAAAGGCATCCCTGCTAGGCTTTGTTGTAGGTTACAATGTATCCTTTAATACACTGATTTCAGAAGTGCTAAGATAATTGTCTTAGAAACTTCACTAAACTTTAATGTAGGAATTTGGTCTTTATTATTTTATTAATGTCCAAGATTCATTTGAGTTTTCCCTCTCTGTAGTTTTGGAGGTAAATTTGGGTCTAATTCCCAGGGCTATAGTGTATTTATTATATGACACATTTTATTGCTAAGTTATTTTATCAGTGAAATGAAGAATATACACATCAAAAGCTCTTCAATATCTATCTGTTCATGAAATAAAGAGGGTGACTCTGAAGGTGATAATGTGAAAAAGTAAAACCAGGAGCCGACAGGTTGCATAGAAGTTTCTGGTGAGATCACCAGGAATTGCAGTTTTCAGATGAGAAAGGTGACACCTTAAGTATTAGTAATTGTGATGGAATTGTTGACTTTTGAATATTTATTTCAGTGTGTGTCTGTGTGTGTGTGTGTGTGTGTAATAGTCTTGTCAGTACTTTAAAACATTCTAATATTGGTGTTTAATCTCTCGTTTCTATATATCTTAGATAAAAAACCTTTTGGGCTGTTATATTTTTAAAAAGTAATATTACTGGACCTTTTTCTAGAATGTAGTTGAACTTAAAATAGCATTTCATATAAAACCTGCCACAAACAATTGCACTGTGAGTTAGACTGGTAAGCTTCACTGGGTCTTAGTCTCTTTGTTATAAAATCTTTAATGTGGAGGTATTCATTCCCAAGTTAGTTAAGTGAACAGAGGCCGTGTGTTTCGTTTCCTGCATGTTATAGAACTCAACCATTGTTCCCCTTCCTCCTTGTTTTCTGTCAGTTTTCCTTCTCGCTCTCATCACAAACTATAGCATTTATGAAATAGTATTTCTTTCATGAGAATGGACAATGCTTGTGTGAGTCTCAGACTATATTTTCATTCTACAGTAGAAATGAAGATAACGCCCCTGGTGTGATGGTGCCCACCTGTAACCTAGGGCTGAGGACGCACAAGCAGGAAGACAGTGCATTATGGCCAGTGTGTTAGGAATTGAGTTCCAGCACCAGAGCTTCATCTGCTCAAAAATAGATTGAGAAAAACAAGGTCTTCATGAAACATATTTGAATTATTTTATTCTTCTAATCATATTGTGAATTTGAAACCTTTTCCAAAATAATATTTAATATTATTATTATTTAATATTAATATAGTGTTGTTTTTTTAATGTTCCTTTTGTAGCATGAGGTTGGAATTCTTCGTCAGATAGGTGTAACCTTATGAAAGCTCTGTGCCATCTCTGTGCGGGCTCACCCATCACCTGCAGGAGGCCTTCGTTCTCTGTCCTGTTTACCTGCAAAGAACACTTAATGTCAGATCCTCCTAGCAAAAAATAAATATATAATGCAAAAGTGATACTATAGGCATTGTGTAGTAGGATAAGTCTCCAGAATTAGTTCTATATAAAAATGTACTCATCACGTTCTTCTTTCTGCAGGGAGTGTAGATTCCTTGTGTGTCCTGCCATGGACCACATGGAACACTGTCTTTTGCTCTCTGTCTTTCAACAATTCATGTTGTTGCAGTTGGCAAGACTCTCTTTTAGGAGGGTGAATAATGTTCTGTCACATGGGTACACTTCATTTCCAGATCTGGTGAAGTTAAAGCAGTAAGGAGCCTGCGCCTTTCAGTTGCTGCTTTTGATAACTAAATATGACCAGAATGGATTGGCTGGGCCTAATGGTAATGTAAGAAAATTAGTGACCTCTGCTGTTCTCAGTGTGCTCCAGTTTACACTGCCACTCCTTACCCTTGACAGCTCCCTTTGCAGATTTTGATGATAGCTCTCCTCAAAGGGTGATCTCATTGTGTGCATGTTTCAGGGACGTTTTCCTGCTGATTAGAACTGTGAAACACTTGTCATACATCCTTTGGCCTTTTTGTAAGTCTTCCTTCTGTAAACTGATGTTAACTCCTTTCCCGGTTTTTATAAGGTTATCTGGTATTTGTTTCTGTTTCTTTGTTGTTTGATTATGTTTTTGTTTGTTTATTTGTTTTCTTACTGTAGAACTCGGAATTTAGTTTGCACATAGGATTTCCTCTCAGGTCTGTGGTTAGTAAAAGTACTCTCTTGGTCTGAAGATTGCCTTTTCATTTTGTTTATTGTTAACTCTGCTGGGAAGGAGCTTTTTAGTTTGAGGTAATTGCACTTGCCTTGTTTTTGCTTTTGTTGACTTTTTATATCCTAAAATAATCATTGCTGAAGACAAATATTAAATTCTCAGCTCCTTGGTTGACGCATTTTGGACTCAGTAATGTTCTGCGAGTCTTTCCTAGAGTAGAATAAAATGCTATGAATGAAATTCATAGCCCTCGAACAGTTGAGGAAAAGCACTCTTTGGCTGCTGACAAACAGCTGAAGCCTTCTTACTGACATGGGAAGCTGATAGCCCTTAGTGAGTCATCATGGCTTCAAGAATCTCATTGTCAACTCAACTGTTCTTCCATTACCCGACTTGTGAGGCAAGAGTTGAAGATATTTGTGAGCCTGAAAGACAGTCCAGGGGTTTGTGGAATAAACTGCCATATAGTGCGTGCGGTGTATGATGATTCAGTCGGAGCCATGAGCCCTCAGTGCGTGCTGTACGGGGCATGCCACAGGCGAAGGCCACTCTTTTACATTGACGGCCAGTGATCCCTGGAATGTGTAACCTGACAACTGATGGGAAATGGTCTGGGCACCCTAAAAAGAGCTTCATAAAGTATTTATAGAATGTATTCTTACAGCTTATTTACTGAGAATATGGATTTTCCATTTAACAAGACATATTCGAAATCAGATCTAGGAAATAGTTTATAAAGGGTTAATATTTTAGACCAGTATCTTTAGCTTATTGCTCTATGCATGACATTATCATTGCCGTAGATGTAACCGATGAGCAAGGCTGAGTTCCTGTTCCCATCACCTCCTTTAAATGCAACGTCTGTCTTTAGATGTGGGTGCTACCACTTTCCTGTACATATACTCCTTAAAATGCACTTGGTAACCCATTGAAATTTGATGTGTTTATTACTGATGAGCACTATCCATGGGAAATTCTTCCTGAAATTAGTTGAAGTTTTTATTTGTAATACAATAAAAAGGCAGAGTTTTATTCAAATAAGGGCATTTTGCCAGCCTTTCCTTTAAGATGTATGGTAATAGTTTTGTGGCTATTTAAATGGCTGAGAGGTAAGTGCTTATTTTAAAATGTTTTACATATATTTCTTTTTTAATATCCTATTATGGGGAAAAGCAAGACAGGCCTTAAATCCAGGTTGTTATAATATTCTAATGGCCCTGAATGGATCACTATTTCATGTAAACAAGCAGGGCTAAGCTTCACCCAAGCTATTGCATCTGACAAATCTATTTGCCTAACGTCTGCTTTCCTTTTTAAAGTAGAACATTGACTTCCAGACCTTTGTTAACATCTGCACCCTTCGTTTAAGCATGTCACTCACAAGTACAACTGCAAACCAAGAAAATCTACTACAATTAAAGAACGGGAGAAATGAGTGGCCATCACCCTGTTGTATTTTATCCTCCTCTCTTTTCCATAGCTCCAGCACCAGAGCTCAATTTTTAAGGTACCCAAAGGGAAAAAATCTAACAAGTACATCCAGTGACGATCTGTATAGGCTGTAGTCATACTACCAGATAACTGTCCATATGGTAGCCTAATAATAACAACCCTGAGTCAGTCACTGTCCTGGCTTCCGATCTGAACCTCCTCCCTGTGACATTTCTCACTCAGGGATGTCACTTCCCTTGCCTGTCACCTCGCCCACCCCCTGCAGTATATGCATACGCACATACAGACACACGGGTAGAGACATTTCCCACTCGTGATCATTGTCAGTTTATTAAACAGACCCTATGGTAGTGAAGACCCAATCAGGAGTCAGTTTTAGATCATAAACCTTATTGTTTCTCTCTTTCCTCGCTGATCAGTCTCCTCTCCCCATGAACATGCCTCTTGCCCATTTCTGGACAGCACTCACATAGTTTTACTAAACTGCTTCTGTGTGACCAAGTAAGATCACACAAGACTCAGACTCATTTTCTTAAAGCCAAGGAGACCAACCCATCCTTTAAATAACCAATATTTAAATGGTGTATAATGAATTAATTTAGGTTCTTCTCTCTCATAATTTTCATCCCAGTGGTAATATTTAGCTGCATAGTTCAAAGGATTAAATTTCTTTGAACTCTATTAATAATGTCAATTAAGTAAATATCTTTATTAATACTGTACATTTGGATGACTGTCTTCTGTTGACGCTATCTTAGATGTAGATAATGTCCTGTTATCAGAGACCAGAGTACCACTGATGTAGTGTGTGTGTGTGTGTGTGTGTGTGTGTGTGTGTGTGTGTGTGTGTTTTCAAGACAGGTTTTCTCTGTCTAGCCCTGGCTGTCCTAGAACTCACTAGACAAAACTGGCCTCAAACTCATAGAAGTCCGCCTACCTCTACCTCCTGAGTGCTGGGATTAAAGGCCCGTGCCATCACCTCCTGGCTGAACAAGGCAGTTTTTAATTGCAAATAAATGGCAGTCACTAAATAACATGATGTTAAGTATTCTTTTATCTACTAACTTGACGTAAGTTGGGAAATTGAGTTAGCTCCTTTGCTCTACGTGTAAGTTCATAGATGGGTGGTGATAGCTGCTTTATCTCTGCTAAGAGGTGACATGTCTAAATAGCGGTGAGCCTGAACCTTATCATCTCATGGGCCAATGCCATGACTTCCACACCAGGGCATAAAGCCAGATTTGTCTCATAACTAGTCATCTTGTTTATACTAATAAACTTCTTATGGATGTGTATGTATCCAAGTTGAGAAAACAAAGTATTTAATATGTAAAAATGTATATTGAGTGGATATAGTTAATTAGGGATAGACTCTGAGTGCCTTGGTATTAAACAAATGAAGACTTTTTTTAAGCAAGTATATGCTCTGTAGATATCTGGGTTAAAGTAAAATTCAATAGCTGTCATACATAGAAATGTTTTTCACATTGTGACAGCTGTGCAGAGCCTTGACTTTTTGATTTTCTATACAAAATGCATTTCCTACTAAATTGATGCTATTATATCCATTTTGTATGCACTGAACACCTTTCCTGACAGTCCTTTAAATTCTTATTATTAAGCAAATGATATTTGGGGAGCACTTGGGTTTACTTAAGTGTTATTTAATTTTGAGTACAACGAAGTTGAGTGGCACACGAAAAGACTACACAAAAGCGGCCAGCTTCTTAAAAACGTCTCTGGATATAAATATATTTTCTTTGAGTAGATTCATCTTGTTTTATTTTGGGAGCAAGAGTAAGCTGATAGAAACACACTCTTAGGCGACTGCATACATTCCACTTTCCAGTTCATTACAAAAATTGACAATACCACACACAGAAACATAAGACTCTTCATCTGCCTGTGACTTCTTAGAGACAACAGACTTGGCTAGCATGGCCTGATAGTTCTTAAATACTGAAGGATATTGATTTCGATGGACTGAAAGGTAATGCTTTCAAAAGTAGGCTTTTGGGGGCTGGAGACATGGCCCAGAGGTTAGGAGTTCTTAATGCTCCTGCAGAGGACCTGAGTTCACCCCCATCTGCCTTAGTCAAGCAGCTCATGATTAGTGCCTGCAACTCCAGATCCAGGTGACCAGGTACCTCTGGTCTCTGGGGAGGACTGCACTCACTTGTACATATTCATACCCTTGCAAGTATGAACACACACATACACACACACACACACACACACACACACACACACACACACACGAACACACACACACACACACACACACACACACACGATTAAAAAATAACAAATATTTTTAAAAGAGTGCTTTGAAACAAAATCAGATGGGTTTCTTTTTTTCAGTTTTTAAAGGAAAAATAACGACAGTCCTACTCTTAGTGTAGAAAAAGGACCTGGCCTCTCCAAATTCTACCTTTGCTGTATGAATCTGAAGGGCAGATCTGTGCTAATCTATTAGGTCTGTAGTCCAGAGAGCATTACCAGAGTCAGAAATGTAAACGACTCCTGCAATCCAATGCTGTAATAATATGGCTTACTTTTATAATATTCTTATTCTGAAAAGTGTATTCATAAATAATAGTCCAAAATTCCTTTGTAGAGAATATAACTGTAAAGCATGTAACATTCAAGTATTTGAATTGTCCTGTTCAGTACAAGTTATCAGGATTTGAAACATAACTGAATGTCATTTTAAAATCCAGAGAGAACAAGTGTGATCTGCATGTAATGTGCAGTGGCCTGTGGTACACATTCATGCTATTGACAGCCATGTTCATGCACTGTACCTTTCATCCATAACATACACTTTTTCTATTATAGACAAAATATTAATGTTAATAAATGAAGATAAAGAGCAATTATGTCATCACTTACGCAACAGGAAAGGTTATGAAATATGAAAGTAATTTTATCAAGTATTCCTAAGCATGTTATATCACTATAGTAGCTGGAAGAATTAATGACACAACACACTGGTGATTTTCCTTTTTCTCCAGAACCACCATGCTTTACAAGTTTATTTTTATTTGAAACTTAGAGTTGAGGCCATTTGTTTTAGGTTTACCCTGGAGTTCCTCCTCATGTGCACAGTCAGCAGTCAAGTTCAGAAAGGGACCTGGAAACAGGTCATATGAGGAGCTGCCCTGGTAAAGTAATGCCAAGGTTCTGTGGCTTATCCAAGACACAGTCTCGGTGGTAGAAACAGCCACGGTCATGTGGGCTCACAGGATTCCTTTATTCCACACTCAGCAGTCCCATAGACCCTCCATCATCTACTCCTTTCTGTGCTTCCTTATGGCCAAGGAATAAAGGGATCACATTGGGGAGGCGTGAATGTGATGTATTATACTTGTGCAGAACTAGTCATGGGGCCCCACTTAAATGCCTAGTAGACGGCAAATATAGTCTAAGTCTTGCTCAGGGAGGAGATGCACACACCAGTAATCTGTCACTCATTCACTCACTTGCACACACATACACTGGTCTGGAATTTAGAATTAGCAATTCTGTATGCATCATAGTGTTCATGAAAAATGTGAGTGCTGAGTTTATCAGACAAGAAATACAAGGCTTCTAAAAGAAAAAAAATGATGTTGAATATATGGACACAATGTGGCAACGATGATAAGAATGGCCATTTCATCCCTGAGTTTAGAGCAAAAGAAATTATTTAGATATTTTAGGATTGTGTCTAAAAGAAAAATACATTTCTGAGGAAAATCTGTTGTGGAAAACGAAAGGAATTTATTTTGTTACAAATTTTAATCAATTTAAAGGATTTGCATTTGGGTCAATTAGTGAAAGTTTTGGCTCATAAGGCCTTAGAAAGTAAACATTTTGTTGTGCATTACCATAAGAATCGGTCCCTTAGAAGGATATCATAAGGAACAGGGACAACTTGACACTGAGCATTGGCGTGCAAGGGAGCAGCTGTGTGGTGTCTTCAATCCTGTGTGACAGAACGCTCAACTGACGTTCATTAGCAGTACATGATTGTCCAGTGTGCTAAGCATATCACCTCATGGTACCGTTAGAATTATGCATACCTTTCTGGAATGTTCTTGGTTTCTGCTATATACTGTATAACACTACCCCTTACATAAAATACGGTTTGATTTGGATTGGTTTGGTTTGGTTTTGCCTCTGGAATTTGTCAGTCTTTCCTGTTATCCTTGCCTTTAGCATTCAGTATCAGAGCTGTAAGATCCCTAATGACCTGGCGTAACCTGACTTGGTTATTGTTTACGTTTGTCTTGCTTCCTGTTAAGGAGACTAGAAACGTCTTCTCTTTCAGGGCCATAGGTGGATTAATAGCCCATCTACTAATGATGGTGACACAGTGCTAACAAACAGACATCTAAAGGATTGAAATGAAGAAAAATAAGCATTTTACCATAACAAATACAATGTCATAGTTACAAGTTATTCTTAATAATGTCAATATTTCACACATTTGTTTAAATCATGAAAAATCATTTTGAATACAGAGCTTTTTAGTGTAAACATGAGATACATAGTATTTTGAAACTGTCTTTGAGTTACAAGTCTTTATCTTAATGCCATCTTAGGATGATAGAAACAAAGGGTGTGTGTGTTTGTGTGTGTGTGTGTGTGTGTGTGTGTGTGTGTGTGTGTGTGTGTGTGTGTGTAACTGAGAACACAGAGACTCTTTTCAACTGTGTCATTGCTACTATTCTGTTCTTGGCTGTCCTTTTTGTTGTAAATTAAAATAGATGAAGGCTGTCGAGCCAAGTCCATGATGGAGGCTAATTTAATGTGATATAATTGATGAACTCTAAATTGCCCCCTTTCCTTTTTGAAACACACGGAATATAGTGTAAAGTACCATACAGAGCATTTTGACTTAAGGTCTTTGTTACACTGATACTGAAAAAGTCATTGTAGTGATTAAGAAACTGGAATTAACTGCTTATGGAGACTTTGCAGTTTTTTGTTTTTTTTTTAAATATTTGGGTATACAACAATCAAAGAAATGGACCTTGCTTGTGTTTTAAAACAAAGCACATAAATAAAAGAGAAATAACTGTAACCTGGAATAGGGGTCAGCAGGCTTAAAACTTGGGTCCTAACACATCTTTTAAAGGGCATGAAGACAACTCTAAAAGGGAAAATCAATCGAAATGTCCATTTGTATTCCTGGATGTTCATCACCATGGTTTTGTTGAGCTTGGGGGATATGAGTGACTCTAACCATGCCACATGCACAGATGAACCTAAAAGAGAGAAGAGACTGTTCAGTCCTCAGTGTGGTGTTGGCTAGGCAGATGGAACATTGATAGGGTCCGTTCAGATGTGAGAGATACCACAGTTGTCACAAGTATCAAAGCAAAATCGGCAGTTAGTGACAATTGCCATTCCTAGACGAATTGTTTTTCAGTGCCTTTTCCATTAGTTAATTATGAAAAGATCTTTAACGCTACTTATGCATAGAATTGTAATTCATGTTCACATAATCTTTTCAGAATAGCTCTTTATATCTTTGTGTGTGTGTGTGTGTGTGTGTGTGTGTGTGTGTGTGTGTGTGTGTGTGTGTGTTTGTGTTTGTCTTCATCTGTGTATGTGGATCTTGTGTGACCTGTGCCCACAAGACCAGAACTGGGCATCATATTCCCTGGAAGTGCGATTATGGATGATTTCAAGCTGCCATATGAGTGATAATGAACCAAAGTCCACTGATGAGCCACCCGTGGCCCCTGGGGTAGCTGATTAACAACAAGGAGCAAGGAGCACTGTCAGGACTATTTCCTTTTCTAGCCCCATTATCATACCTTTTCCTGTGTGGTGTAGGAGTCGGGTTATCACAGCTCTGGTGTTTTTGACATTAGTGCCGCACAAACTTCTATCCGAGAAACTTCCCGCTGCTGCTGTGGGCGGTTAGTAAGTAAATACAGAAATGGAAAACTGACCAACAAGGGGAGGTACATTTTGACATAGTCCTGGGCCCCAAATGTAACAGCTGTGTTACCTCCTTGAGCATCAAGGAGCATCACAGAAGATTGGGTAGGAAGAACACTAGACCAGAGGATGAGAAGGTGTGTTGCATAAGGATGTCCTCTGGATTGGGCGTGGCCATTGCACTCTTGTATGTACTTCAGCTGTGTCTCTCTACACATGACCTGCACCTGATTGGGCCCGTTAACATTTCAACATGGATCAGGAAGGGGCATGTGAGGACCTTCCCCGCATCGAGGGACTTTGGCAGCAGTTAATGGTTGTTGGAGGAAACTTATGACATTCTCTTCAGTACTCTAGTCACTGTTAAGTTGCCTTTGCTCAAGTAAATAATTCCCCGCTCATACTTAGGAAGAAACCCTAATGAAATTCAGTTGTTCTCACAAAAGGAAGACATGGTTAGGAAAAGATATGTTGGGAAGCAAGAATCCAGCAAGAGAGAGAAGAGGATGAGTGAAATAAGGCCAAAAATGACTAAACTCATCATATAAATGTATGAAAATATAAAAACATTTCAAAGGGTTATCCTAATGGTACTTATCATTAATTTTGATATTTCATAGACCTTGTAATTGAGATGCTAGTGTTCTACTGAAATCACGATCCACAGTAGCATTACTGTGCTACAAATGACTTATATTTGGTGAGCGACAAGTTAGGAAAACATAGTTTTAACCTAAGCACCAAGCATTGCACAGTTACCCAATGTGAACAGAATTGTAAATCCACCACAGGCCATATGTTGTTTTGTTGGCATTTACTTGTTTATATTTCCTTTTGTTTACAATGCAAAAGTATATTGTCTCAAATCACATGGGCAAGAAAGCAGCCTGGTGGGTGTCCGCCACCAAGTACTGCTGACATGCTAGGAAGAACATTGGTTTCTCCTACACCTTACTAATTCAGACTTAACCAAGAAAAGAAAACAAATATCTTCTAGCAGTTAATTATATACTACTAGGATTATAAAAACAGTTTGGAGCCAAAATATTAAAAAAAAATTATAGAATAATTACTAAGAAATGGAAACTTATTTCTTGTTGGACACACTCAGTAAAGCAGATACACAATAATAAGAAGGTGTTGCCAGGGTTAGTTTTCTCATTATTGTAGCCACATGGTTGACAGGAAGCATCTTCAGGAATACAGGGTTCGTTTTGACTCATGGTTTGAAGATGTAGCGTACTGTAGTTAGGAAGGCATGGCAGGGGGACCAGCTTCCAGCCATAGTGTTGGGAACATGAGGTTGCCAGCCAGCATTTCAGCAGATCAGGATGCAGAGAGGTGAATTCCAGTGCTTGGACTTGCTCCTTCCCCCATTTGCATTCTGTCCAACATACAGATGACAGGATGCTGCTGCTCCCGTTCAGGTGGCTCCCCCTCACCTAATCCTCTGAAGTGCCCTCTTAGAGACTCCTACAATTGTACCCCAATCTCCCAAGTGAGTCCAGCTGTCACTCCAGGACAGAACAAGGTTGAGAGGCAGGAAGCACTGAGATCGAGTCACTACAGACTGTTAAAGGTCAGAAACGAAGCTAAGAGGAGGATGATGCATGTTGTGTTTGGAAGCTCAGTGCTGGGCTCCTCTCTTCCTCCAGGTTTGAACCCCTTGTTGTTTTGGGGCTTCATCAATTTCTTTGTTTATTCTTGTTGGTCCACTGTCCAGTTTTTAAAACTTAGTAGAAGTTGAAACATAGATCCCATATCAAGTATATGGAAATTATTTACCAGAGAGAAGAGGATGAAATACTTAATCAGTGATGGTGAACAACTGATTGTCCTGTGGAAACAGTGAAGTAGGATCCCTACTAGCATTTATGGAAAAAGTTCATTCAAGACAGATTGCAGTCAATGTTCATTTAGAGGAGAAGGAAGACTTTTAAATTTGAAAGACAGAGAGAGAGAGAGACAGAGAGACAGACAGAGACAGAGAGAGACAGAGAAACATTATCTTATATCATCAGGATTGATCCATAGAGTGATATGTCCAAAAATTTCTTAAAATTCAAAAGTAAAAAAGCAAATAACATAGAAGACATTATGAAAACATTGAACTATATCAAATCTTCCTTTGCCATTGTCTGATTAGGACACAATGATTACATTCTGGTCCCCTCCTGAGATCCAGGAAGATCTCACTATTTTTTGACTCTCAATCATTGTATTTGCAGAATTCCTTTGGCCACATGAAATTATTAGGGTCCTGGGATTGATAACTGGATATTTTGGAGGAGTACTACTCAGCTGGACCAAATCACTCAGTATACTGTTATGTGCTTCTGTTTTATCCATAGAATTCATCTAATATAAATTTAACCTGACTCTATAGTTTATACACCGTGCCATGTGAAGACAACCTGCTTGTATCACTGACCACCAGATGACATACTTCCTCACTATATTCTTAGTCATTACCCAGGTTAATTAGCCTAAATGGTTTGCATGCCCACTTAAAAGTCAGTTTGCAATCAGCCAAGCCTTCAGCATTACATCACTTCCTATACGGACAAGTTGCCCTCGAACGGCTTTAATGGCCTCTGATAAGGACAAGGACTGTGTCTACCTCTAAAGTCAACAGTTGTGTTTGCCTCACAGACAGTGCTTCCAAAGCTTCATTCTGCTATTGTTCTAGAAATTTCTGAATTTCCAAGTCTTCTAGTTATTTTGACCAGTTGCGATTATTTTTGTTCCAGATCTGTCCTGGGTCTTCATTATCTCAGCAAGTGCTAATCTTCCCCATATTGACCTTGTAGTATTCCGTAAGTTGTGTTTTAACAATGGGCACACATTGTCACTTTCCTACAACCTCAAAAATCATTAATTTTAAAATAATATTTTTTTTGTGTGTGGTTTTTCGAGACAGGGTTTCTCTGTTTAGTTTTGGTGCCTGCCCTGGATCTCACTCTGTAGACCAGGCTGGCCTCGAACTCACGGAGATCTGCCTGACTCTGCCTCCCGAGTGCTGGGATTAAAGGCGTGTGCCACTGCCACCCAGCTTAAAATAATGATTTTTTAAATAATATTCAAATAATAAAATAATGATTTTTTAAATAATATTCAAATAATAATTTTATTATTCTATTCTTTTTAATTTTTCTAATTATACATTCTATGATAAATGTGTCACTTTCAAAGCACCAGAATAATTGGTAATATTCTTGTTTCCCCCTTTATAGAAAAGGTGGAAAAATATAAATTAAAATGAATTTAAATTCATGTTCTTGTGGTAAATCTTTCTCCAAACATAAAAATGCAGGTGTAGACATAGACAATAGATGACATAGATATATGAATGGAATTATTCTTTATTATTATTCTTGAACTTGATGAAACTTTTTTTCTATCCCATTGTGTCCCCTAATTCATTGTAAGATTCCAAATCTTACATTTATCTTATATATGAATTTATACATATTTATATGTGTATATACAAATATTTATAATTGCACCTTTGACACTTTGCATTATCATTAAAATTCTGCAAAAAGGTCCTAATAGTCATTTTATGTGCTTGATACTCCAGCTTGATTTGCCAAATTGCCTTAAGATTTTCACTATGATAAATGATCCTTTGGTTGAGATTAATAAATCTGTCACTATTTAATTAACATAGACTGAGCAGTGGAATTTCTAGGTCAAAGGTGTGTGCACTTTCAATGTTCCTTATATATTTTAGCAAATAGCTTCCCCTATATTTGAGAACAAATTAGTTTCATTCTCTTGAACACTTGTGCAAAAGTACTTCATTAGTTTAATTTTGTCAGTTGAGTAAAGTTATTTCGTGATGTGCTCATGTTTACTAATTCATATTATGAATCTCTTTGTAACATTATTAAGTTACATATGTGATAATTTTTTATTAAATTATTCAAACCAGTCACAGTATTGGAAGAGGAAATGTTTGAGAAGAAAATGCAATTCCAGAAGAAAGCAGGGTTTATGAGATGTGACTTTAGTGTTCTCTAGATTCTTAATGTTGAGTAGATTGCAGGCCCATCAGCCCTTCACAGGTCTCATATTGGCTCTGGACTCACTTGTTCCTGAGAAAATTCGAGCCTGCACTCAGGCTTCCTGTATTTAAAAGGTTTAGTCCCTTTCAAAAGCATGCTCTTTCTAAAGTGAGGTATCACTTTAACAGAATGCTGTAAGATTGATAATGTAAGATACAACTGAAGATTCATAAACTCGTGCTTCCCTTTTAAATGTTGTTCCTTTGATGGAGGTAAGATGTGTCTTTAAGAGAAGAAAGCCTCGTTTTCCACAGCATTATATGTGATGCTCCTCTTGTTTCTCACTAGAGAAAGCCTTGCCAAGTCTGGTGCATTATTCTCTGAAGATATGTTTGCATCATTTCCAATTAGATGTTTTAAATCAGCAGGATACAGTAAATTATCATAACTGTTATTGTAAGTTCAAACAGAAATGTTAGCAGGCGAATTGCTGCAGGGTAGTATTTAGACACTTACTGTCCCGTGTATTTTCTGATGTCTCTGGTATATGCTGCTTAAACTGATAAGCTCAAAATAACTTCTAACTCAAATTAAAATATGGATTTGGTTTACTTTTTTGGGTCAAGACAATGTTTAAATTAAGTTGTCCTGGTTAATCATCTTACCTTTTTGAAGCAGCTAAGAGATGAATTGGGAAAGTCGGTTATATGTGTTTTTAGGGAGGCTCAGGGCATGCATCCATATGCTGTGTTGGTGACTGTGGCATTTGCTTAATGGAGTGATCATTTACATCACGTCCATTACTTTTATTACTGATGTAAAGAACAGTGTATGAAATCAAGCAAAGACCAGCTAAAATTGCAGAAATATTTCAATAATATTTATAAAAATCATTCCTCTTTCAATAACTCATGTATTTACTTGACCTCTTTGGCTTTCAAATTGTCAATGCTGTATTAATTAAGAAAGCCCTAAATATTGACTACATCAGGTGAATTAAATTATTCAGATGGCCACATCACACATTCTGGTACGGTACACACCCCACTGTATACCTTGCAGTGTGCTGTGAGCACGGCCTGCATCAAATAAGTCATTGATGCCAATGGTTGTGTTTCAGGTGCTGGCATTATAAATGTTTCCTAATGTGCAGAAACTGTCACTCACTTTCTGTGCTTAGGGTAACATAAAGGAATGAGAAATATTTAGAAGACTCAAAGAAAATTTGAGAGATTCGAAGAGGAGAGCAAAGCAAGTTCTCGAGTGATGAATGAGAAGAAATGATATACGAGTATCTGTAGTGTGAAGAAGCATGTGGTCACTTAGTCTCACAAGACTTAAAGATTTGTGAAATAAACAATTTATTCTGATCAAAATATCATTTAGTTATCAAACTGTAGTTACTCAAATCCACATGTCCTGGCCACCAGTCTGGCTATTACTATCATTTGCTTGACAGGTCATTAAACTATTCTATAAATTAAAATTTGGGCTTTAAATCTCATTCTTATAATTAGAATGTAAATCTGGAAAACAAGTTCTATTCTATTTCTTGCTAGTATTTACAACCTTAGCAAGCCATTCTATACTGTGGGGAGCTTTTCAGTATGTAATGATTGATGGAGTATAATTTTTATCATTCATCATTAAAGGCAATTATTCACACTATAGGAAAAGAAAATGAAAGATTAAACTAAAAACATACCTAGATGCATATCAAGTTTGGAAGCTTTGCAACAGATATTCCACCAAGTTATTTGTTTTTATCATGTGATGTTCCTGATGCAAAGGATCTGTACTGGCTAGTTCTATGTCAACTTCACACAAACTAGAGTCATCTGAGAGGAAGGAGCTTCAAATGAGAAAATGCCTCCAGAAGATCCAGCTGCAAGGCCTTTTCTTAATTAGTTATCAGTGGGGGAGGGCCCAGCCCATGATGGGTGGTGCCACCCCTGGGCTGTGGTCCTGGGTTCTATGAGAAAGCAGGCTGAACAAGCCAGGGGAAGCAAGCCAGCAGCACCCTCCATGGCCTCTGCATCAGTTCCTGCCTCCAGGTTCCTGGCCCTCTTGAGTTCCTGTCCTCACTGCTTTTGGTGATGAATTGTTTTTTGGAACTGTGAGTGACGTAAACCCTTCCTGCCCCAGATTGCTTTGGTCCTGGTGTTTCTTCACTGCAATAGTAACCCAAACTAAGACAAGTATATGTGCTTCTGAGCCAAGCTAATATTTCACAGACTGTAAGAAATGGAAAAAAGGAACAGTGAATTATACTTTAGAAATGGTAGTTCCAGTAAGTATGCACTTGAATTAATTTCAAAATCCCCTTGACCTGAGAAATGTGTGTAATCACGATTATATGTGTTGTGATAAATTGTCTTCTCCTACAGATAAGTCACAGAAATGGCCCTAAGATAAAGTAATTGAAGAGAAACAGAAACTGGACATACCACTTAAAGCTGGAGATGTGATCCATTTACACTCTCTACTTGATAATACAGACAATACTGAGAGAAGTGGTGAGCTAGACTGAGGGTTTAGAAGTCCTGTGAGAAGACTTGAATGTGTTGTTTTTAAAGTACATAATTGGCGGGGGAAAGAATGTTGATTGGAGCTACATATGTAGCTAGATTTTAACAAGATTCATTACAAAATATTTATACTGGGACTCATGAAATGGTTCAGGGATAGATATGCCTGCCACACAAGCAAGAGGACCTCAGTGCAGATCTTCAGCTCCACATAAAAGCCAGGCATGGACACACTGCTGTAGCCTGAGAGAGGAAGACAAGGTGGAAGTACTGAGGATGCAAATCCCCAAAGCTGATTGGCTAGCCAGGATAGCCAATCAGTGAGATGCAGATTTATTGAGAGACCTTGTCTCAAAACATAAGATGGGGAGCAGTCAAGGAGGACATTCAGTGTCTGCTCTGGCTTCCACACACAGGCACACAGACATGCACATACACATGCTTTTGTGCTCACCATAGACACATATACACATACAAAAAGAATAGTTTTTAAATTTTATTTTTACTAGTACCTTGCGAATTTCGCATCATGTGTATTGATCATGTTGGCCCCTCCCTCAACTCTTCCCAGATCTACGCCCTTCCCTACCTACTCAAATTTGTGTCCTCTTTTTTTTTTTTTTTAACCCATCAATTCAAGTTGTGCTTCCCAGATATTTTTGGATCTGTGGCCTAACCTGGAAAATGGTGGTCAGCCTACCAGGGGCAACATTCTTTTTGTTTGTTTGTTTGTTTGTTTTTTTTCAAGACAGGGTTTCTCTGTGTAGTCCTGGCTGTCCTGGAACTTGCTCTGTAGACCAGGCTGGCCTTGAACTCACAAGTGCTGGGATTAAAGGCATGGGCCACCATGCCTCCCAGGGGCAACATTCTTAAAGAAAAGTAATTTTCTTCCCAGCAGTTACCATTTGCCAATACTTCCCTGACTAGGCATGGGTCTCCATGCCCACCTTCCTTCTCCTTGCTGGAGTTTGGTGTGGGTGGGGATTTCATAGATCTTGTGCATGCTGTCACAACAGTTGTGAGTTCCTGTTCACAGTTGCCTTGCTGCATCTGGGGGACCCTGCTTCCTGGGTGTCATCCCAGCCTCTGGCCTTGCAGTCTTTCCCCCCTCTTCCTCAGTGACTGAGCCTTGAGGGGGGATGTGTGATATAAATGTCCCATTCGGACTGAGGATTCCTGTGTCTTGCTCTCTTCACCTTGACCAGTTGTGGGTCGCTGTGTTAGTCTCCATCTGCTGCAAATAGAAGTTCCTCTGATGGAGGCTGAGAGACTTTACATTTTGGGGTAGAATGATAAATCATTAGAAGGAGATTGAACACTGTGATCGTTTAGCAGAATGGCAGCTGTGGTAGCTTCTCCTCTGGGGATCATGGACCATGTAGCCACAGATATGTTACTCCATATTGGCTCCAGGTATGGGTTTCATCTTGTGGAGTTGGGTTTAAATTCAGTTGGAAAGTGACTGATCGCTCCCCTGTTGTTTGTACCACTATTCCCCAGGAGGCACATCTTGCCAGGTCAGTTGTTGTTGGAGCCTGCTGGAGTCCCAGCTGGTTAAGATTCATGATCGCTTTTTTACCTATGGTAGTGTACATAGCTCCTTTCAGCCCTAGGAAAGCTAGCCAAAGGGATGAGATTTCCAGGTGAGTTCTAGTTTGATTTCTTCATGTTCTTAGGTGCGCGGTGTCTTCCGCAATACTATCCTCTGGTCAAGTCCTGGATGGGAAACAATGGTCTAGGCAATAACCTATAATGTTTGGAGACCATAGGACATCACTGACCAAATTTCCAAAGAGGAGACCCTTTCCTGGCACTGGGCTTTTTGTTTGTTAGTCTGTGTTGTCTAGTAGGAGCATTGTCACCCTGTTACAGAGTATGTTGGTTCGTTTTGACACAAACTAGATTCACTTTGGAGGCAAGGACTTCCACTGAGAAAACTCCTCCATCAAATCGGCCTTTGGCAAGTCCGTGTGACGTTTTTCTGTTATTGTTGATTGGTGTTGGATGACCCAGCCAACTGTTGTGGGATCAAGGCAGTGATCTCGTGAGATACAAGAGAAGTTGCTGCATGTGAGCCCGAGAGCAAGCCAGTACGCACCTCCCCTGCATAGGCCCTGTTTTATCTGGTGCCTGAGCTCCTGTCCTGATGCCCCCAATGATAACTGATTGGGCAGTTTCAGGCTGGTAAGACTATAGAGAGAGATCTTGTCTCACATGGAATAAATATGTCCACATCAAGAGGTTTCCCCTCTAACTTTACTCGGCTTCTTGTCCTCCTTGTTCCTGGGTATAAGAGCACCAGGGTGTGAGTTTGCTTATGTACCCAAGAGAATAGAGCCACTGTTGATCAAAGCAGCTTTCTTCCTGCCTCCAGGAGCCAGGGAACAGTTTTGGTGAGTACTTTGGTATTATCCTCGGCCTCCTGGTAGGTAGTTTGGATTTTATACCCAGAAGTTTCTGAAATGTATCACAACAGGTCATATGAAAAATATATGTTATGTCTATTTATATGGTCACATTATGTAAATTTGATTCAAGATGCAGAAAAAAAAATGCCTCAATAAAAAAAAAATCTCACTAAGAGATGTCCATAGTACAGTAGTGTCTTCCCACTTGACCACATTCTTGGTTTAAAGATCACATCTGTTTGCAAGTCATAGTCATAAATCCAAAAATACAATTCTTTTACTTTTGAAAACTAAAAACTCTTCAAATAAAATCCCTAAGCCATTCTTCAGTATTTTCAGTCTTAACCAGATATATTTTATAGTCACCAGATTGGACAAAATTCCTAAAGGCTCAACTCAGTCTTGTTGCTTCAGTGCCAAATCTTTCCTGGCATTAATTTTAAAGCATACAAATCACCAATAATACAGAAAAATGTTTGCATCATTGGCCCCCTGGCTATCAAATGTAATGACCTGGCTAGTCCCGTTGCAATAGATGCCACCTAATGGAGTTACCTCAAACATAATACATTTCCTAAATCTTGTTCTTAATGAGGCCAGGTACAATACCAGAACTGAGGGAAGAAGAGTAGACTGGAAAGCTGTGTATTAAACCAGGCCTGGGTACCTGTCACTTTATGTAAAGCATCTAAAGCACATGGCCTGTGATTGGGAGTAAGTGGGTAACTGTGGTATTATCCATCCATACATATTTCTTAGCCAACCACTGCTGCTGTCTTACCCAGTTTAGATGTTTGTAATAGTATCCACCCATACATATATTATTCAGATCCGTTTGTCCTCCTGACTACACATAACCAACAACGTTTAGTATCTGTTGGCCTAATACTGAAAACTGAAGTGGCTGTAGTGAACAGCATGCACATGAAGGTGTGACTGATGGCAGGCATGTCTTTGTGGTGGTTGTTACCACTGTGTTTTCTTAATTACTTTATTGCCCGGGAAACATTGTCTCTCATATGTTATTAGAAATGCATAGACAACTTTAGTCCACATAGTAGAGTCATAGTTAGTCTGGGTTCAAACTACATGTTTCTGAGGTTTGTTTTGGTCCTAAGTGAATTATTCAATACAACAATTATCACTTGAAAATCTGCCATGTCAGATACTTTTTAGATGGTGAATTTTACCATAAATAATAATATCTCTGCTGATATTAGGAAGACAGATTCTAAACAGATTATAAGCAAAATTTGTTACATGCCTTTTAGTAGCTAATGCAACAAAGAAAAGAAAGACAGGAGAGAGTCAAAATATAGCATTTGTGCGTGTTCAGTTGTTTGTGAAAGTGTCTTCAATTTTAAATGGAATGGTTAGGGAAAAGTGAAATTTTAGGTAAAGAAACCAGTATGGCTACCTAAGACTAATTTAAACACCATCTAAAGGTAGTTGAGGTTTTATAGTGTATGTGTGGTTGTTGACTTCTTAAATGACAGAAAATGGTATCCTTGATAATTTCTAGACTGTTCTTTCTCATATAATTAATTATCTCTGCTGTTCCTGCCTTTCCCTCTATGTAAAAGGTCACTCTGAAGACTTTAGTCCTGAATGAAGTCTGGTGATCTTCATTATTAGGAGCTTGGTGACTTCCCTGCTCTGCCCTGAGGAAGGAAATGACATGACCAATGTGTAAATGTGGACACAGTAAATGGCGTCATTAATGAAGACATTAGCCTGATATTTTTACTTTCTCCTCTTCAACTTCTTCAGGATTCTAGGCAGGGACCTCAATAGTTCAGTGGCTCATTTCTGGATTTTAGTAGGTGTCTGGTTCCAGAGACAGGGCTCTAATAGGGTATTAAAGAATTCATTTCTTTTCTTTGATCCATTTAAACTTTTTAATCAACCTAGTTGTAAATGTCTTAGTTATAAAAATTTAGAGTTTTGGGGGCAAATTAGTAAAGAAAGAAATATGTTGTGTAAGAAGAGAAAGAAATTGTAGGTTAATTGTTATATGGTTATATATGTTTGATGATTTTTTAAAATGCCATGAGTCATAGTATTCAGGAAACTCACCAGCTAATAGGTGAAGCAGTGAAGATTTCAAGAGAGAAGCTACAAAACTCTAGAGAGCATTCTTGAACTGTGACATTGAGTCAGGAAAGCCCCTTAGCCATCAGTTGTTGAGAGGCTGGCCAAGATGAAGTAGAACCATCTCCTTAACCCATGCTCAAGCCTCCCTCCTCAGACTCCGTGTGGACAGTGTTTACTGTGAGTAAAGGGTGACATCACAGAATTTAAAAATAGAGGAAAAAGTACCTAGCTTCCTAGGTGGGAAACTTTGTTACCCAAGAGTGCTCCTGAATCCAGAGTAGACTCGCACTCTGTGGTTTTCAATAGTATACCTTATCCACTCTGTCTGTCTGCATCACCACAGGGAAGGCGTACAGGAATGTGAGGAGGTCTTTATCAACTGGCGAGTGGCTTTTAGAATTTGCTTTGGATCACCAGTAAATTTGGCAGGGAACAGCCATGGTGGGTCTCTGCCTACCTGATCAGGGGATAGAGTAGAAGGTCAATACAAAGGCCATAGTGAGAGAGATGCAACACACCCAAAAGCCAGCAGCTCACAGAGAATTATCTACTCAGGAAAATTAGGATAGCAACTACAATTTTAAAAATTAAAAAATTCAACTATCAATAGGAAGTTCTGATTTACTTTTAAAAAAAATTACACCTCATACCAGTGCTAACTGGGGAATACTCATCTTCACAGTTTGTCTAAGGAACCCCAGGGCTGCTAATTAGGGCCAGCAACAGAAGAGGGAGTATAAAAGCAAAACGAAATATACCACCTCACCACCTCATCTCAGAAAAGAATACAGGTTAGTATGGATGATAGAAACAGTTTTGTCACATTCTAAACCAGTCAGGCATATTACAACGTTATGTTCGTCTTAAATTTTAAGAGAGACCTTCGAAAACAAGACTGAAAACTGATACTCTAGAAATACTTTTGCCCTACTCATGAAACTTGAGTAAGCCCCCTTCAGGGCAAGACCATATGCCTGGCCTCCTTCCCAGAACACAGAGTATTGCACAGATCTCTGTTGCATAAATACCTAATGAAAAGTGTTACAATATTCCATCTGTTTGAGTTAAAGGTGTGAGAAAATTTTCAAATACTTAATGTGTGCTTCAAGAAATTTTAGTAAATTACTTTAGTAGTATCTTTCTTAATTTTAATGATCCAAAAAGATCTCAAGGGGAATATTGTTTAGTGTATGAACCCAACATAAAACTTGCTAAGAAGTAGTAATTTTGGACCCTTCCCAGTAGGTGATTTCATGCCTGATGACCATGTATCAGAGAAGACAGAGCACTTTTGACCATGCTGTAATGTGAATGTTAGATGAGATAACTCCTAGATTCCTTTTCATTTTAGAAAATGAATTATTGCAGTGAGTCTGGTATGAGCATTGCCTCTCATATATTCCGATTTGTGTGCATTGAATGGTGTTCCAAAGACTTTAAAGAAGCCATTTACACTGATTGGATAATCTGTTCTCCATCAAACCACCCTTCACGTTTAAAATAGAAACAACCAAAATTAAGTCATGGTTCCCTTCACAAAATATTAAAGGCAAAATTCTGTTCATTTATCACTACAACAAGTCAATGAATATCTTGTATATTTCCCAAGACATTTTAAGTTGTAATTAGCAGATAACTTAAAAAAGAAATAATTTACCAAAGAAAGAATCATTTTTCAGTATTGAATTGAAAAATAACTCCATTAACTAGTAACAAAATCATCACATTTCCTTAAAAAAATAAGTACAAATATTTAGAGTTAAGAGGAAATGTCCAGTATTTAGATCATTGATGTGTCTGCAGAGATCTAAGCAGCTCCTGAGAAACTACAATATTATAGTCATAGATGACCGCAGCATTCAGCTTCAGCACAGACACCCTGGAGGGAAAGGGCCACTGAAGGAGTGATGCACCTCCAGTCGTAGGTTTCAGGGAGAGCAGCGGGTCACTGGGTGGCTTCTGCTGTGAGTCACTGCTTGTGTCCCACCCTCCAAAGGGTTCACTGGGTCATGTGGTACACCTCCTGAAAGTGACATATCTGACCCTAAGAACTGAGGGTGCTCTACCTGTGATTTCTTTCCCCCTCAAGTTCAGGTTTGAAAAGTCACATTATCCAGGTTCTCATTTTTGCTCTTTAAGGAGTCATCCGCATTACACATCCATTCTGAGGATGTAGCTTTTAAATGACCTTTCAGTGCTCGTCCCTTTGCTCATTTTGATTTGCTCAGATAAATTACAACCACCTGGCCTTTTGTATTAAAGAAAGCTGCATACAAAACTGACCTTTTGCTACTTATTGGGAGAGGGAAATTCATTGTATTTGAGATTAACTGCTGTTACTGGTTCCTTGGTGATACATTGAGCTACTTTATTTGAGAATGTAGACATATTTCTTGTGCCTTCTGGTTTCACGCTACTTCCTACTCCATAGCATTGGACTTTCTGAGTGATATAAAGAGAACCTTTGTTTTAGGAAATAATGAATCTGGTTTGTTTAGCTCCCGCTCCTGAAGATTTAAAGACATCATTGTGATTCCTTCCACATTGATAATCCTCTAGTTACCCTCTGAGAGGTATACTCCTTTCATTCCAGCTTGTGAAGACTCGCCATGTCTTACATCCGAAGCCCAAACTTGCCTGGCCAACTCTGCAGTTGCTGATAATTCTGAAAACATCCTTCTCTGGCTTCCTTTGTTATATTACCCAGCATCCTTTTTGCTCATCTGTACTTCCTGGCTTCGGTGTCATTGTATTGGGCAGTGTGGCTATTTCTGGAAAGCAGTAGGTGGGGCCATTGTGCATCATGCTCAGTACTTCATGCCCCAGCAGCGATGAGTTGGGATGGCCTCAGTACTTCATGCCCCAGCAGCGTTGAGTTGGGGTGGCAGCCATGACACTGGAGTGACAGGACACTCTGGTAGGGAGTGAGGACGTTAGATTCCTGTGGTCAAGTGAACCGTTCCGTATTAAACTGCTGTGCATTGGGAGTGCTTGCCCTCCGTGTCAAGGACTTGACGGCGCCACGTCTTTCTTATTGGACTCCCTGTGCACTCTTGCTACAGGATTTCCTGCCACTTTCTCTTTGCCCAGCCACTTTATGTTTTCCATCACAATTTTCTGTAATAGTTGTTTTTATACAGTAAGGTGAATAGGAACAACTTGTATATTTAATCAAATATGATTTTTAATTACCAATAATTTTTAAAATAGGCAGTATGCATTGTGTAGTTTGTTCTTACTTTACAAAGTGTGGGGAGTCAAAAGTTCTGTCTTTGAGTATTTTGTTCTACTTCCCACTGTTCCCCAGCATGTGTGACCTTTCGTGAGGCAATGTTGACTGTTCGCCACTCTTCTCAGTCTCTCTTCCTTCAGTGTGATTCCTTCCGTCCTGAAATAAGGTCATCTTTGGCAGATTCTGTCAGTGATGCCATCTATGTCAACAAAGACAGGGTTTGAAATCTGCATTTTAATTTTGAAATTGCATGAAGTAACCTTCAAAGGGTTTCTGTGGGCTGCTTGGCATGCCTGAGCACTGGGTCCAGTCTTCAGGTCTGAGTGAGAGAAATGGCAGGGGTGTGGGGGAGTGTGAGGGAGAGCTGACCACAAGACTGCAGTGTATTCACATGCAGTTAGGTTTTTGTTTGCTAAGATTCTTCTGGAAGCTTTCTTGCTTTCAGCTCCCTTCAGAAGCAGAAGTCGTCCTGCCTCCTTCCAACAGGTGCCGCAGAAGAACTGCTATGCTTTGATAGTGTGCAAAACTTGATGAATAGACATAGAATCACCTCCCACACAGATTCTGAGAGCAACAACTGGCACATATAGATGATGTACGATATGTTTAATTAGTGAATAATTATAGTAAAACCTTTTCCTTATCAAATAAGTCCAAATGTGAATGAATTCACCATCTACAGAGAGATTTATGCTTCAGAAGAGGAAGGAACAAAATTCCACTTGGAATTTGAGTCTAATCTTTTTCAGGATCGTTCTTTAAAATGCTAAGTGAGGAAGAATGTCATCTGTTTCCATTCTTAGTGAGATTTCTTGAGAAAGAAGCAAGAGTTGAGAATTTTCCTCTATTTGTTAATATATGTAGACATCTTATTGTTAATACATGAATAGCAGTTTCATCATTGATGAACAAAATAAATAATGCTGCCAAGCACTGAATATAAATAAGCATACGCAGGAACACCATCTACATAATCAAAGTTTTACATGGTAAAGTAGCCTCACTATTAAGGAAAATGCAAATTGTCTTCTTTGATGAAAGGTTCAAACTTTGGCTTTCGTTATGAATGAAATCTGTACACACAGGAAAGGAGGAGTAGAACGGGCCATGCTAGAACATGTTAGAGATGGCAAAACTCCCGATTCTTTCAAACCTGTTCATTCCTAATCTACTTTAACAGGATAAGAGACATTACCAAGTTTATGCAAATTCTATAGTATACGCAGGAACACCATCTACATAATCAAAGTTTTACATCACAGCGGCAGAAAGGAAACTCAAGCAGCAGCTTTGGTAATGCCAGCTGTATGGTCAGTGTTATCCAAATGACAACAGAGACTTCCGTTGACTAACATTTATATTTACTTACATTTAAATGACAAACATTTATTTGGCCTCTTACTTTTTTTAGACTTTTTCCTGTTATTGATTACAGTTTCTCTTTCTTCTACTCCTTTCAGTTCTTCCCAACCCTCCCAGTTCCACTCACTTTCTGTCTCTCTTAGAAAAGAACAGGCTTCTAAGAGATAACAACCAGACATGACGAAACAAAATATAATAAGAGCAAACAAAAAACATCACATTGAGACTGGACAAAACAACCCAACAGAAGGAAAAGAGCCGCAAGAGCAGGCACAATAATCAGAGACCCACTAGATCACAAATGCAGGAGTCCCATAAAACACCAACCTGACAACTATATTATATATGCAGAGGACCTGATACTGACCAGTGTAGGCCCTGTGCTTGCTGCTTTAGTCTCTGAGTTCACATGAGCCTTGTTCAGTTGATTCAGAGGACCGTGTTCTCCTGGTCTCCTCCATCCCCTCTGGCTCTTACACTTTTTCCACCGCCTCTTCAATGGGATTCCCTGAGCTCTGAGGGGACTTGATGGAGACATCCCATTTAGACTCTCTCTCCATATAGTGTCTGGCTGTGGGTTTCTGAATCTGTTCTCATCTGCTACGAGAAGAGGCTTCTCTGATAATGAGTCACTGAATAAGGCACTGATCTGTGAGTATAGCAGAATATCATTAGGATTCATTTTATTGATACCCCCCCCCCCTTTTTTAAGACCAGTAGTGTTTGGTTTTATCCTGGGTCTCTGGGCTATCTAGTCTGTGGTTCCTGGTCACCCCAGTTAGTGTTGGGTACGGGTTCCACCTTGTGGAGAGGGCCTTATGTCAAATTAGACATTGGTTGGCCACTCCTACAAGTTCTGTACCACCATTGTCCTGGCAGATCTTACAAGTAGGACAGATTGTAGGTCAAAGTTTTTGTGGCTGAATTGGTATCTACATTTCTCTTTTGGTAGCCTACACAGTACCTTCCCACACCAAAGACACTAAAAACATAGGGGTGAATGTTCCATATAGGTATCCGCTCCACTTTTCCATGTTCAATGAGTTGTGTGGGTGTTATCCTGGGCAATGGGGCCCGCTCTCAGTTTGTGGAGAGCAACCCATTGTCTTAGCAACAGTCAGTTGTTTTGGAATTTCCATGGGACCCCGTTGGACATACAACTCAACTAAATGCAACCCAGTCCCTGTACTGAAAGCCTCATTTGGTGACAAGAGATGGCCAGTTGGGACTCCATACCCCTTATTACCTTATTAGGATTGCCTTCATATATTTTTAGGATATTTCCACTATACTAGTTTTACATACCACCTCTCCAATGCCCCTCAATTCCAGCTGTCTCTTCCTGAATTCCCTCCCTCAACCCTATCCCCTCTCCCCTTCTGATGCTTCCATTCTTGTTAGCACCCACCTCCCAGTTCACCTGTAAAGTCTGTTCACTTTCCACCTCCCAAGGAGAGAGATCCGTGTGCTCTTAAGTTTGAAGCTCGAGTTACAGTGTGTTTACTTTGGGCTATAATCTGCTTTACTCATACACACATTCACGACTCTATCTTCATACCCTTGACATGACCCATAACACATCTGTATGTCTGAATGTATCTGCTAGATGATGTGTTATTATCATTTTATTAGTTATATTTTGATAGCAGATGTAGAAAGGCCCTTCATTCTTGTCTTTCTTCTGGTAGCAAGCTCACAATAGTAAAGGAGGCGTGACGTGTAGTGCATCTGGAGAACCCATTTGGAAAATCTATAGTCTGGCTATTGCCCATTGTGGACAGCATTTTTTTTAAATAATAAATAAAGAGTGAGTAATTTTTTAGACTTTAGTGAAAGTATTTAATTTTACTAAAGTTAGTAAGTATACCATTAAGAGGCCACAAGACATTACTTTTTTCAAAAACGTGTATCAGGAATAATCACATTGCATAATCTGAAGACCGAAAAAGCATAGAAAAGAGTAATCCAGACAACTTGAATGAGGTCATCTGTTATGACATGGGTACTAGCGTCAGCGTCTAGAAAACCGGCTTCAGACTGACGGAGTAAAGGCAGAAGGACCCGTGGACAAGATGGAGTCTGAGCCTTGCACCTTGCAGACTTAGTGCTAGAAAGTGGTAGGCTGTCCTTGTCACCAGCCCAGTGACCTTATGGAGGCACTCACTGTCTTCTTCACGGTAACACTGTTGCCTCATATTAAGTATGCTGCACTAATATTCAACACCCTTCTCACCCCATATTAAATATGCTTGCACTAATATTCAGCACCCTTCTCACCCCCATATTAAATATGCTTGCACTAATATTCAACACCCTTCTCACCCCATATTATATATGCTTGCACTAATATTCAACACCCTTCTCACCCTATATTAAATATGCTTGCACTAATATTCAACACCCTTCTCACCCCATATTAAATATGCTTGCACTAATATTCAACACCCTTCTTACCCCATATTATATATGCTTGCACTAATATTCAGCACCCTTCTCACCCCATATTAAATATGCTTGTACTAATATTCAGCACCCTTCTCACCCCCATATTAAATATGCTTGCACTAATATTCAACACTCATCTCACCTGTCGAATTCAGAAACCTTTGTTTATCAGAATTTGCAAAGTCCAGACCAATATAAAATCTCTTTAGTGACTTCCTTATCTTTTCAAAAAATCTTAGAAATATTAATACATTGTGATGACTATGAATTTTCTCCCATTATCTTTGTAGTGTAGCAGAAAAGTAGATGAGGAACAATAGGAAACCTGATGTGAATTTTCAGAACTTCTGATTGAAAAAATGTTCCTGTATATACTATAATATAATACCAAAGGATGGGTCATAACTTTAAATGGTTAATCATAATTACATCATTTTAAATTATTTTCAAATTCATTATTCATTTAAAAAATGAAAGTGAATTCCAACTACTTGTTTTGGGGAATGAGAATTAGGTAAAAATAATTTTTTGCCTGTGAGATGATTCTAGTAAAAGTAAGGAAATAGAAAGGATTAGTGCCATTCTGAAATAATAAGTAGGTTCATAGGAAAGTGTACCAGGTGTGGCTGACCACCCCTGTGATCCCAGTGCACTTGTGAGGTTGAAGTCGGTGATTGCTGAGTTTGGGGTCAGCTTGGGCTACATAATGAATTCCAGACAAGCCTGGCCACAATGTAAGATCTTTTTCTCAAATTAAACATATAAGAGAGAGGGAAAAGGAGAGGAAATGAGAAGTAATTATTAATTTCAAACTTGGAGTAGAATAAAAGGACTTTGGGATGTGATAGGAAGGACATCTGGGGACCTGCACATGACAGAAAGAGGTGGGAGCTGTGAGAACAGTTAACTACAGTTCTGTTACTTACGTTATGACTCTTTACGGTATCCTGTCCTAAAATTTACTAGACTCATATGCCTTGCAGTATTTGAAAGTCAGCTATAGGAACTGGGGGAATGACACAGAATTTTAAATAGGAGCATTAAGTAGAATTATCTTTATCCATATAAAGATGTATACATCTGATGTATATATGTGAAAAAAGTTGTCAGATTTAGGTCTGGTGTTCATATTAATTTTTAATTCATGGTGTATTTTATAGCAGGTATTTTATAGCAGATATTCAATACTAAAAGAATTATTTTGGACAAATCAATGATCCAAAGAACATCTCTTTAATTTTTAAATGTTTTTACCAGCAACATTTGTTGCAACACGACTATCGTCTATTGTGATGTGATCAGTTTGTTCTGTGGTTTTCATTGTTCTGCTGAGCAGTTGTTAGCAGCAGATCTTGTATAAGACAGATACATCCTTGTAGATGTATGAATGCTAAACTGCCTCACAAAACCAGAATTATGGAAAATAAATTTCAGAATGTCTTAAGAAAGTATTTTATATTTTCTCTTGGTTTTCTGGTTGAGTTTTATCATTCTTAGTCACAAATGGCAGAGAACTGTTCCAAGTCTATTTCAATAATGACATTTCCAACTGTCTCATAATGCAGCATTTGGTAAAATGCAGGCTAGAAGAGCCAAATGTGTCACCCGTGCTGAGGAAAATGGCACTGTGGTAATTAGTGTGCCATCTTCAAATATGAAATTAGTGTTTCAAGTTCAGCACAGTAATTCTGAGCACTGGTGGCCAGCAGACTCTGTGCTGAGCGGTCTATGGCATCCTGTTCCGCCCCAACCTCTCAACAGGAAGATCTTCGTCATTCCCATCATATACAGAGTAAGAACAAGTTGTTTGAAAAGCTCAACTATTTGGTCATGGTCCAATAGAGAGTGAGTAGAGAATCTGGGGTTGAGAACAGGTCCTCTGAGGGACGGGGTTAGGGCCCATTAGTCATGCTCCACAGAATTGAGAAAAATCAAGGGCTAGTGAGGCTGAAGTCCTGTTGTTGGCGTCAAACAAAAGAGTGAGGAGAGCAGCGTGCAAGTGCAGGGCCTTCCACGTCAGAGGCTGGCTTCCTTAGACAGCCTTTGAAAACTGGAGTTGTCAGCCCAGTTTGGGCAGATCCTTTGTCCTATAAAAATTGAGAAAGGAGGCATCCTGTTACTAATTGCAGGGACAGTTGTTAAGGATGAAGTTGAGAACCAGAAATTAGTGGGAAAGGTATTTGCAGTGTCTTCTACTTTATTCCTTTAGAACATCACACCAAGCAGAGTGTGTCACGAGAAAGCAGTTTCCTCTCCCAGGGTTCACAACCAGAACTTCACTGTGTCCCTTAACGAGATCTTGAGCCCCACTTGGTAGACCAGAATAAATTCATTCAGGTCTTTACAAGCAATTAAACTCAAAGCTCAGAGAACAAATCTGAGTCTTAGAATATGCTTTGCATTTTACAAATAAAACATTCAGAATTGAACAAGTATCAGAGGCAGTTTTTTTTTTCCATGTTGATTTTGGGTGTCACTGTGATACACTGCATTCTGACATGCTTGGTCTGGAGTACTTATCTATGGCATCACAATTTGTGGCAATGAATGTTTATTAATTATATTCTGTAAACCCTTTAAGAATTCAGCAAAGGACGGGTGAGGAAACAGAGCTTTCATTATTAAAATCTCTGTCATAGGAGATATCATTTATAAGCCAAGGAGAGGCAGATAAATGGAGGACACCATTAATTATAAATCCTAGACAATTCTGTATGGACATAAACTTGAATTTACATTTTCTCAAAGTTTCTTGTGTATTAATCTTGGAAAATAGTTTGCTCGGCTCTGTTGTTGGGGTATATGTACAGGGCAGCATCTGCGGTGTTCTGCCAAGGACACACAAGCACATACTACCTCTGTCTATACTATGGCTTGCTTGGAAATAAGACCATGTTTGCCTTCTGCACACATGATTTTAGCCACTCCTGTCGAGAGAGGTACAAACCAAGTTCTATTTGTTAACAGCCGTATATAATAACCCAATGGTAAAATTTTATGAAAGTAAGTAATTTCTAATTTGTACACCTTTATACTTTAAACTATACTTATTATGAATTCATTACATAAACAAAGTGTAAGTTAATAAGTTAAACTACTACTCATTAGCAGTTTATTCATTCTGTATAACATCATCAGGTAAATGTTCTCTTTAATCATAAGAAAGCTAAGCCTTAAATTCTGTTTATGCCCTGTGTCGTATGTGTTAATGCACAAACACTAGGTAACAAATTGCCTTCCCTTATTGTGTTGCTTTCTCATCTGCAAAGGAATTTTATGAATGATGCATCACAAGACTTCAGCCATTTACATTCAAAGACTGGTGGTTAATGTTTTCACCTAATGCCTGAGAATCTCAAAGATCTCCATAAATAATGAAGCCCTTCATTGTGCTCAAGGATTCTGCCTTCTCCAATGATATGATTTTCTCCTCATTTGAAAGAGTATTTAATTGCATTGCCCATCCTCTTTAATATTTAATAATAATTTTATTAGCTGTATAGGATGAGAGGGACAAGATCTGTGGTATCTAGTGCTGGTCATCAATTTTTTCTTATCATGACTTAATGAATATTATAATTACAAGGAAAGGCAGAAATATAAATTAGCTTGGTAGTTGGTTGGGACTTGCAAGCTGAGTGGGTTCAGCTAGGCAAACCCGGCATAGGCACAAATACCTAGTGGTGCCCCCGGGGCCTTGCGCAGATCATCTGCACTTTAAATAACGACACAGGCTGTGGGTAAAGATTTGAAGACAGTCAGTCACAGCTCCTGCTGGCGCCACAGCAGCGGACAGGACCTTAACGACACACAAACTTAGTCTTAGCAGGTGTATGCTCCTTGGTCTCTTTTAATGTATTTTGACAATTTTCCATTTTCATTCCTTAAACATTTTTGATAATACTTTCCTCTCTGCTAACAGAAATGCATGGGTTATTTTGAGTGGGAACCTTACTATACCTGTCACCATAATAGTACTTTTTATTTAAGTAGCAACTCATACCTGAGGTTTTCCAAGTGCTTTTGAGTACATTTTGTTGGGCCTGTGGGTGGAGGTCAAGAGAAGGTTGTTTATAGATTGTAGCACCATACACTTCATGCGTCTGTGAGGGGAAACCAGAGCCTGGGAGAAGGTAGACTTTGTCTTCAGCTTTCTAGATGCATATATATACAAAACGGTTGCTAGATTTTCAGTGCCATTTGTTCAGAAGTGAAAACAGATATTATTGCATTTAATGTGCCTCTAAGCCTGTTTTAAAACAGATCATTTTTAACCCCCTCCAGCAACTGCTTCGAGAACGGCAGCAGATGGCCAGCCGTCCCTTTGCCTCTGTTGATGTAGCACTGGAAGGAGGAGCCGAACAGACAGACTTTCTACGAGGGCCATTAGAGGTAGGAACAGTGGTGCTGAGGGGACCAGTGTGATTTGCATATTTATATTGCCTCTCTAATCTGCATCTGCTTGTGAAGCCACACAGAGTCTGATTATCTGGAGTTGACAAGATTCAGCCACATATGTTATGGTATTTTCAAGGCACATAGTTTTAATGGTATGACATGAGCTGTAACAAAAGCCACTGGAGAGTCTATTAGCCTAGGCAAGAGTGACAGACTGCTCACCTGGCAGCCTTTGCCTGACAGATAGGAGCTGAAGGAATTTAAGGTATAGTTACACTGGAAGAAGCTGAGTGCCATAGTTAGTCCTCAGAGGGCCCTGTGGCCCCTACTGAACAATTCACATCCATCTTTATTAGCAACATTCTACTGCAAAAGGTGTGTAGAGATGAGCTGCATTTTAATTACATAGTTTAGCTTTTAAAGTTGATTGTAAAATATCCTGGATATTTTTATTTCTGGAGTATGACGATTATCACACATCTGTGTTGCATGTGCAGAAATAGAGAGAAATGAAATAAAAAGTGTTGTGTGCATTTGAATGTGATGTTGGAATCTGAAGTAAACTGAAATCATGACCTTCCAAAGCTGTTGGAGGCATTCTAGTTTAATTGTGTGCTTACATGTTTGTGCATAGTCTGTGCAGTGTTTAAGATGTAAGCGGAAGAGACTCTAGAGTAGACATCTTTTCTTCTCTTTTAGAAATGCTACTGTTTGACTAACTATGTTATCATCAGATTTTTTTCCCCCAAGAAAGGGAGGAATTTAAAAACAGAGTCATCCTAAAACCTAGGTACAAATATATTTGATTTTGTCTGTAGGGACAAAGTTTTGTTATTGTTAAAAATTAAACCCAAAATATACTTCACGAGTATAATAGAAAACAGTAGTTTTTGGATGAACTAAAGTGTGTGTGTGTGTGTGTGTGTGTGTGTGTGTGTGTGTGTGTGTGTGTGTGACATCAGTGTGTTGCTTCTGTATACTTAATTTTTTCTTGCTCTACATCAAGGTGCCATGGAAGATTAGAGCATTAGGAGAGGTAGGTACATATCTTCTATTGCTGGGAGAGAAATTAGAAAGCAGAATGTACGAATGAAATATATAGCAAATGCTCTAATTTTGTTTTGGTCCCCTGTTTCAAATAATGTTATTCTAAAAACTTTAAAAATGAGCAGGAAATCTAGACTGTTCAAATCTAAGTCTCTCTTGTCACCAGTGTGACATGTTCAAGTCATGGGAGAAATAAATGTAAGTGACTAGAAGCAAGACTGGAAGAAGAATGCCTGGGGAGGGGCGGATGGCATCACATACAGCTGCTCACAGGAGTCTCTCAGTGGCTCCTTGACAGAGTACTTGGTGCGCATGTGTTGAACATGTGGCCTTCATTTTTTTTTTTAATTTAAAATATTTTCCTGGTAGGCGCTCCAACACCCCTGGGTTTGCAGCTTCTCTCCGTCCTTGTTTCAGCCCCGTTCCTTGTGCGTTAGGTTTCTCTCCCCAGCCCGCTCCAAGACTGTTTTCATGGATGCTCACACTGAAAACAGCACTGTCCCCCAAGGCCTGCTTCTGCTACTCGGGTATGTGTGTGTCGGTGGTGGGGGGGGGGGGTGAGGGAGTGTGCAGGGCAGAGAGGAAACCATTTTCTTTATGATTTCATTTGTTCACTTCTGAGTATTGTGTGTTTCCTTTTCCTGTTTTTCATAGTACCCCATACTCATCAATGGCCCATAGAAATGCTTGTTCCTCCCTTGCATTTCTAAGCCTTATTAATACTTCTTTCTCTTTAGCTCATCTCAAGCAAAATTAATACAATAGTTTGTGCATGATACCTTTCTGCTTCCAAATATTGAAAGTAACCGGACGTTTTGATATAGATATCATCAATGGACCTCTTTATTATAGCATGTTTAAATAACAGCGAGCATCCTTTACTCTTGGCATCTCTGATTGCTCCCCTAGTCACAGAAGAGATGCACAGGAGTTGATGTGATTGCAGAGTCTGCAGTTGTGGTGGGCAGAAGTGGATGCTTAGGAGTTCAGTGGCCTGCATGCCTGGCTCCGAGTCCCACACATGCCATGCATAGGGGCATGTCATCTCTGCAGGCCTGGCCTGGGGGACTGCTTCTGCAGCTTCCTGCCCCACAGCAGCTGGTGAGGGATGTGTGCATCTCAGGCCAAGGCACTTGCTCCTGTGCAGGCTTCCATTTCTTCCTCCGAATGGCCCAATCACTCGCCTGCTTTCTTTGTGTTCTGAGACTTTGGAGGAATTCCTGACAACGTCTCTGAGATTCATCAGTTTTCCTCCCTCTTCCATGTAGTCTCCATGTCTAATGTCAGGGATGATGGTGACAGTTCCGCTACCCATGCCCTTCAGGAGCGGTGGCAAAGTTCACTCTGTACCATGCAGATTATGCCAACATTGGGATTCTTAGTTTTCTTTCTGGTATTATTGCTCAGTTCTCTAAATAACCTGAATGCCTTTATGTTTTTTATACCATTTCTCCCCCGAAATTCAGCTACAAGATATAGAAGGGAAAAATAATTACATGCTAGCTCCCATTTATCAGGTCCATTTTATCTGGGGTTGAGTTCTAATTGTAGAAGTGTATTTTTAGAGCCTGTTGAGCTATAATTCATATAATATGCAGTTCATGCACTTAAAATATATACCCTATTGTTTTTAGTATAAACATGGAGTTGTATAATCATTTTCCAGATTAATATATAATATTCCCATTTGCTCTCATCACAGTTTGGGACTCTGTCTATGCTGTGGACTGTGAGGAACTACAAGTTTATATTGTGTTGTGTGCAGGTACTGTATTTCTCACTGTTTAAGGCAGGTCGCTGTGCTGTCCAGGCTGGTTATTCAGTCCTCCTGCCTGAGCTTTCTGGGTGTCTGGAGTACAGGTGTGCAGCATCATGCCCAGCCCTCCTATATTTGTTAATAAAGTTCCTCAGCTAATCGGACTGTTTCTATTTGGGAATAGTCTTGATGACACTGTCATAAATATTACATAAAATACAGCTTACTTTTGCTAAGTTCAAGATTACAATCAGTGGACGTTGAAGTTTTATGAACTGTTGAAGACTCTGTGTTGGAAGGTATAGTTTCTCTTTTGAAAATCATTGATCTCGAGTGGGGAGTTTCTGGGCCGTTCACCTGATGTACGTCTGTCTGTTTGCGGCACTGCCACGATGTCTGGATTATTGTAGCTCTGCGGTGTGTTTGGAATCCTCCAACTCTGCTCGTTATGCAGTTACCTGGACTCTGCATGTCCCTTGAAATTCCACTCTGCTGAGAAACACTGCAGTTCAGTAGATATTTTTAGAGCTTAAACTGGTTGTTTGCTCTTTCTGTTAAAAGTAAACATCCGAGTTGCATCTCTACAGCTTGATGCCAATTTCTTTCCTTGGCATCCTTTAGAAAATAAGTTGAGTTTTTAAGATTACATTTTATTTCATGTTTGCTCTGCTCTTTATAGTAATTGCTACTAATTAGAAACTTTTTAGCTGTGGTTTATTTATCATTATTGCAGAATTCCGAGAGCTGTTTCAAATCCCTCTGTTTTAAATACATATAATGGCACAATGTGGTTTATTGATTGCTTACATGGCTAACTGTGAAACCTGGGGCCATTGTGGAATCGCATTAAAGGATTTATTTTATATGAACTGAGAACCAAAGTATTTTAAATTCTTATGATAGGTTTTTTTTTTTTACAGTTCAGTGTTAAAACCCAACACAATGCCACAGGTCAGTGGGCTATTAGTGTTATGCAAAAAATATTGGTTATTCATAATGTGGTTAGCTGAACAGTGAGTTTGTATTAAATTAAATCTGAGTCTTACCTGCACTCTTGAGATTCACATCAGAATGGTCAGGTGGAAATGTAAGGTAGAGTGGGAGATGATATTTTTTATATACCTGAGGTTCACCACAGCTGGGGTAACTGTGCACTTCTGTTCACCACAGCTGGGGGTAACTGTGCGCTTCTGTTCACCACATCTGGGGGTAACTGCACTTCTGTTCACCACAGCTGGGGTAACTGTGCACTTCTGTTCACCACAGCTGGGGTAACTGTGCACTTCTGTTCACCACAGCTGGGGTAACTGTGCACTGCTGTGCATGAGCTCACAGATTTTGTAAGTTGTTAAATGCTGAATCTTTAATGGACTCTAATAGTTCAACCCCCTTTTGATTAAAAGACAAAACATATTCTGTAAATAGTTACTCTACGTCAATCATTAGTAGATCTGACTCATGGTTTATATTACCAGGAAAAATAATATCTACCATTCAAATCTAGTAAATGCATCTAGAATATGAACTTACCTGTCACCACACTCTGTTAACTGATTTCACAGATAAAGGACTGTTTTGTTGTAGTTGTTTGATACATGGCATATTTTTGTTATTTTTCTTCCACATGTTGGCAAGTAACTGATTTCTGATATTAAAAAAGTTCCTTTGACTGTGTATGTCCAATGATGTCAGTTAAATGACACCCTAGGATTTTTATAAATAAATTCAATTTGGAAAAATTTCCATTCAATGGCTGCCTCAGAACTTATATTGGTTGTTTACTTCTCCCTGTTAAAAACAAATATCCCAGTTGGGCCTCAGCAGCTCAGTGCTAGTTCCTTCCTTTGATGTCCTTTAGACAGTGAGGGAGTTCTGCAGTAGGTTTGTGTGGGATGCTCCCTCCGTGCCAGGCGCTGTCTGGGCACTGGAGGAAAGGAGGAGAACACAATACAGATCCTGTGTCCATGGAGCCCATGTTCCAGGAGGAGAAAGGCAGCCTTGGAAAGTTAAGTACAGTGCAGAATCGGGAGGCCAGGAAGAAGACGGCGTGGGACTGTGAATACTCTGGGGATGGGGGAGGCACTGTTAGACGGGCTGCAGTCAGAGCAGATAGATTGAGAGTGGAAGAGGAACGAGTCTTTACAGAAACGAAGATGGAACCGTGCGTGTTTCCTGTGAGGAGCTTTGCGGCCAAAGGGCTCACAGAGTGAGTCCCTAAGGCAGCCTGCCTCGCAGGCCTGACAGCACTCCTGAGGACCCCGGTGTCGGGAGATGACTGTGTGTGTCCCAAGTAAAGAGAAGAGCAAGTGTGGGCTCTGGTGAAGAATGGGGTGTACTGGAGGTCTTTAAATGACCTCTTTGTCTTCTGGAGGGAGAATTGTGCAGAGGGCTGGCTCCATGAAGCTCCCTGGGGAGCAGACACTGAGACTTAGACAGTTTATTTGGTTCAGACTGAAGAATAAGCTGGTCAGGAAGGGAAGAACGAGGAAACGGAGGGCAGCCGGTAACAGCACCGTGGGCAGCTCAACTCCACTGGGGAAACTAGGGAGCCAGAACAAAACTGTGTGTCCCACTCTGATGCCTGGTGATAGCACTGAGGGTTTCTACTCTATTATCTGCAGTGGATACCAGGGGAAGGGTGCTCCTCTGGAGGCCGCGGAAGCCTCGGGTTAGCTACCAGGGGAAGGGTGCTCCTCTGGAGGCCGCGGAAGCCTCGGGTTAGTTACCAGGGGAAGGGTGCTCCTCTGGAGGCCGCGGAAGCCTCGGGTTAGTTACCAGGGGAAGGGTGCTCCTCTGGAGGCCGCGGAAGCCTCGGGTTAGTTACCAGGGGAAGGGTGCTCCTCTGGAGGCCGCGGAAGCCTCGGGTTAGTTACCAGGGGAAGGGTGCTCCTCTGGAGGCCGCGGAAGCCTCGGGTTAGTTACCAGGGGAAGGGTGCTCCTCTGGAGGCCGCGGAAGCCTCGGGTTAGTTACCAGGGGAAGGGTGCTCCTCTGGAGGCCGCGGAAGCCTCGGGTTAGTTACCAGGGGAAGGGTGCTCCTCTGGAGGCCGCGGAAGCCTCGGGTTAGTTACCAGGGGAAGGGTGCTCCTCTGGAGGCCGCGGAAGCCTCCGGTGAGGAAATGGGTTTGGGCTGTTAGAAGCTGGGGTGGAAAGTAGCTCAGTCCTGCTGGTCAGAGTGAGGGCAGAAGCGGCATGGTTCTCTAGATGTCCGCAGGAACTCAGGCCATTGCTGGTGGTCAAAAGGCCAGAGTGTGGAACCACAAGCCGTGAGATGTGGTCAGACTCTGAGCCAAAGTGGTTATGATGAGTGTGATCGCTCCATCGACGTGATAGTGGATCTGCGTGCGTGAGGCCAGGTGGGGTTCCCTTTGGTGTCTGTCTGTCTGTGCATCCCCACAAGTAGTGCAATATATGCTTTTCTGAGCAAAGGACAGAGACATGGAAGAGCACCTGAATCTTCAAGTGACATGGAATTTCTTTTCTTTTTCTTTCTTTCCTTCCTTCCTTTCTTCCTTCCTTCCTTCCTTCCTTCCTTCCTTCCTTCCTTCCTTCCTTCCTTCCTTCCTTCCTTCCTTTCTTTTCTTTCCTCCCTCCCTTCTTTCTTTCTTTCTTTCTTTCTTTCTTTCTTTCTTTCTTTCTTTCTTTCTTTCTTTCTTTCTTTCTAGCTTTTTAGATTTGATGTCACAGAAGAAATAAAATTCTTTGTCACAAACAAGTTACTCATGGGTATTAGGTTGAAATGAAGACTATGTTGAAAATATATTTTCCTGTTCACTTCTTTTTAAATTAATTTATTGTGTGTATGGGTGTTTTGCCTGCTTGAACATCTGTGTACCACCTTCCTGCCTGGTGACTAGGGAGGCCAAGAAGAGTATGGGGTCCCGTGGCACCGGAGTTAAGGGGAGTTGAGAGCCACCATGTAGGTGCTGGGACTTGAACCTGGGTTCTCTGGAAGAGCAGTGGAGCCATCTCTCCAGCCCCTCCCCATTCACTTTTGTGTGGTGTCCAGTGGATGACAGGTCACCGTTTATGAATCTATACTTATCATTGAGCATCTCTCTATGATGTCACATTTTCTCCTTAGGATTCATTGTAATTACTTCTAGCCAAGTGCTCCTACTCCTCCTGTTATAACACTGACAAACTACTTAACACCTTAATGATGAACCCTAAAAGACATGTTAGCTAATTTGTAAGGTGATATATTTGGATTATTTCTTATACATATTGATATAAGCCTTTCTGTAATTGTGTACATACAAAGAAAATACTAAAGTAACAAGAAAATTGAAGAATACAATCTGGGCTCCTTTTTGTTTATTGAAGTTGACTTCACATATGTTCAGTGCTCAGAGTGCTACCACATAGGCCAAGTTAGTGTCTCCAACCACACTCTAACCTCAGGAGACAGACTTTGGGGGTCTCTAGTGGAATCTTGGTGCTCTGTCACCTTTCACCCACAATGGTTGATCCACATTCTGAGGGCCTTTAGGATTTGTTGACAAACGTTAGTGCTTAGGTGTGTGCCAGGCATGCATATAGGGTAGTCTCAGTCATATAAATGGGGATGTGTATGCTAAGGGAAGATACCTGCCTTTGATCTTCCTAGGTCATGGAGAAGAGTGAAATATTTGATTGGAGTTTAAAATGGTGTTTTTCAAAATTGGTTCATTTACCATATCAGTCTGATTGAAAGCATTAGTCCAGTCTTACTACAATGAAGAGCCCAATAATACAATTAGAACTCATAGCTAAATCAGTAAGGTTACAGAATATAAAATAAATATCCAATAGTAAGCAACACTTCTATATACCAGTACCTAATTTGTTGAAAAACAAATAAGGACTAAAATCTCATTCCTATTAACTGCAAAAAATATCCAGGGATATATTTAACCAAGGAAACAAAAGACTACTGAGTGAATATTATGAAAGACTGATGAAAATAAAGGTCTAAAAATTGGAACTATCTACTGTGTTCATAGAGTGGAAAAATTGACATTGTTAAAAATGTCTATATTATACAATATGATTTACAGATTCAATGAAGTCCCATCAAAATTTTAATTGTACTCTTTTAGCAATAAAATAAATATTTGAAGGCATATGTGGAAGTACTTAACTGCTAATTGAGTCTTTGAGCAGAAAACAAAGCTACTGGCATCACAGTACCTGCACTGTAGGGTCAGAGTAATGAGGACAACATGATTGTGTTGTCTAGTCCTACATATGTCAGTACAATAATTGAGAACTGAGAGATAATCCACGCATCTATATTCTGATGATTCTTGACTTTAAAACCACTCTGTGTTGGAAACAGAACAATTATCCCCAATAAATGGTTCTTCAAAACTGGATATTCGCCTGCAGCAGAATGAGACTTTGCCCATATCACTAACCCTCTCCAGAATCAACTCAAACCAGATGAAAGTCTTAAATGTAAGACTGAAACCACAGCACTGACACATGGGAAATACTCAGTGTCAGTATAATCAGTGATGGCTTGGATAAGACTCGAAGGCAGGGGCAACAGAAGCAAGAGACGGTGCTGTGTCAAAATAAGATGTGTCTGAAAACAAACAACAGAGTGAAGAGATGGGCCTTCAGTGTGGGAAAGTTTTCAGATTATGCATCTGACAAAGAAGCAATATTCAGAATATACAAAAGACTGAATACCAAAACTCCTTCAAATTCAATCTAAAGAAAATGAGCTAATTGTGTGACTTGGGTTCTTGAAAGAGGAAATTCAGGTTGTCAAAAAAATTATGAAAAAATGCTCAAAATCATTACTTGTTAACAAAATGAAAATTAAAATTAGTGAGATGTGGTATCACCCCAGTTATATGACTTTTACCAACAAGATTAAAGATAACAAATATTACTGAGAAAATAGAGAAAGAGAACTTTTAAATGCTATTTATCAGAATTTAATGTAATTAAAATTAATACCATTATCATGGGGGAAATTCTTTCTTAAAACACTGAAAATAGATCTTTCATATGATCCCAGTGTGCTACTTATGATCATGTACCCAAGGGAACATGTGCATATCAGATGAATTAATGCCTCTCATGTTTATTGCAGTATTATTTATATGAAGATATGGGAATCAACCTTGGTACATGTCAACAGTTGAATAATGAAATGAGGAATGGATATGTGGTGGAATTCAGCCACAAAAATGATGTTCTACTGTTTGTATCAACTTGAAGGGACTTAAAGGCATTTTGTGAAGTGAATGAAATAGTCAAGACACAGAGAAGCCGGTGCTTTTGTGTTCCGTGTGGAGACTGTGAACGTGATTTATAAAGGCTGAACATTGGGAGAGTCAAGAATGGGAGAATTAGAATTGGAAGATCGGAAGCTTGGGTTATCAGGCACCAGAGCACAGTGTGACAGAAGTGAATGCGTTATCGTTCAGGTAACGCAGTCACAGAAGCAGAGCCTGTGCTTTTGGTCACGTGATGCATTATGTATTTTATTAATAACAAGGAGAGGACCTTGAGGACTCAACATACAGCAGTGCTGACAAGATACAGGCAGGCTGACTGAGTGAAGCTTGAGTTGGATTCTTAAGACCTGTATGGGAGAATGGGAGAACTGACTCTCTCGAGTTGCCCTCTGGCCTCCACTTTTGTGGACATGCACACATATACATACATACATACATGCATACATGCATACACACACAGACACATGATATGCATATTCACTAATACAAGATAGATAATAATTTGGAAAGAAAATGAAAATCTTAATTACCCTGACTTGGTTATTATACATTATATACATATACACAGTCCTAGGTACTTTACTATTGCCATGACAAAACATAACCAAAGCAATTTGTTGAAGAAAGTTCATTGGGGTTCACAGTTTCATAGGGTTAGGGTTCATGGCCGTCATGGTGGAGAGCGTGGCAGCAGGCAGGCATGGTGCTGGAGCCTAGCTGAGAGCTTGTGTTTGACCCACAGGCTGGCGCAGAGAGAGAAAAACGGCCTGGCACGGGCTTTTGAAACCTCAAATCCCACTGCAGTGGCACAGCCTCCAACAGGAGCACGCCCCCTAATCCTTCCCGAACAGTTCCACCAACTGAGAACCAAGCCATCAAATGTGCGGGCCTTTGGGGGCTGTTCTCATTCAAAGCACCATAAACATATATAGATAGAATAATAAAGTATACGTGGGTAAAATAGTTTAAAATGTGTTCAGCCTATAAAATATCTGTTGGGAAGTTATTAGAACAGGCTAGCAGTTCTTGGGTGATGTTTTGTCTGTGTGTAAACAGGACTGAATATCTAACACTCCCCATACTCACCACCGCTCTCTGGTAACAGTGAACAGATTCCTCCACTCAACACAGTCCTTCTGCAGTCTGAAACAGCAAGCTCAGCTTCTAGCAAACCCTTCTATACTCATTCCTGTGCATGCCAAGATGTGTTTGATATGTGGACATAAACTAACATTGGCTGATATAGATCCTTTACTACTGTTAATACAGATAACTTAATACCAGCACCAGGTAATACAGATTTGCCAGCAGCAGGGACAATCAGTGATCATAGTTTTAGATTATCTTGAAGCAATTGTGCTTCAATAGTTATATGATTTTTTAAAAATATTTTATTAAGCTATCATTCACCAAGACAGTTGTTTTAACATTAAATTTGTGTTTCTTTAATATATTTTATCAAGTTTCATATGGTATGTTATTAATTTATTTGCACTTTTCTTATATTATGTACATTAGTAGATCATCTCCTGCTTTATATCCTCGATGTAATAACTGACTGTAAGAATTCCATAAAATTCTATTAAGTCAAATACATACTGTTATGAAATAAAATATGAGATATTAGAAATGTAGAGCTAGATATTTTATCAATATATGTAGAAGATAAGAAACCAATAATGTTAAATAAACATCATGTCTCCTCATAGCATGCTTTCTTGGAAAGTAAAGCATCCTGCCCCAGGACCCCGCACCCTTCCCTTTGTCCACGGGGTGAGCCACCTTGCTCACTGTGCACTCTCCTCCTCGTATCTAGCCTCACCTCAGACTGTGCAGCCGTGGCCTGGCCACTCTGAAAGCAAGAGGCAACAGCTTCCCTCCTGTAAGCTGCTTCCCTGGGCTGTGTTTTCACCAGTGAGGGAGAGGTGATTAACACACGTGCTTCCATTTTACCCAGTGAACACAACCATCTCTGCACGTCACTCTCTGTTGCTCCCCTGATGGACAAAAACTTTCCTTTCTGCTAAAACTCTTACACTTCAGGTCAGAAATCAGTGACTGAGTAGGAAGGTGGAAACTAATGAGGAGCACTAATTTAAGGTGACAAGGATTTCTGTATAATCCTGATGTTCCAAAGAAGTCTAGAGGGCATAAATTTTATTATAAGCAATTATATTGTGATAAGTTTATCTAATTATTATTTATCAATAAAAACTTGAGAGTCAGATATTGGAGTAACAACATGAATGAGCAGAGAAGCTGAGAAGCGACCAGTGACCTCTTCTATCTTTTTTCCTTTATCCCAAAAGGGCGAGACCCTCTCTAGGACCCACCTTACTACTTCCTGTCTATCCATCCTCAGTCCTCCAAAACATCTGTGGTTAATTTTGGTCAGCTAGTAGTTAGCTCCACCCTCTAATTCAAAGCAAATTTCTATTGACAGTCTTAAGAGAGTCAGAATATGATTAAAATATCACACAACAATGTTGGCTTATAATAATTTTCAAACTAATGTCATAAGTGGGGTAAGCAGACTATGGATTACATAGAATTGAATATTGGCAAGCTGAATAAGGATAAAGAATCAAGCTAATGAAAGTTTTCAGTACAGTAATGTAAGATCCTCTTGAGTAGCTAGCTCGTAGCTAGAAGGTTGACAGTGTAAAAAATGTTTGTTGCTAACAGTTTAAGCCGAGAAAGAGAATTCAAGTTAGTTAGTCAGTTCTTTATTCACTTATTAATGCACTATTGAGTCCTTCCTGATACTAGGCATGGAGATGCAGAAATCAATAGAATCATAGTCCCTACTGTTCTCAGTAACAGTTCACTTAGCTATAAGGAGAGATGCGGTATTTAAGGTTTTAGACTTGAAACACACAGGTGTTCTGATTGCCTGCTTTGACCTATGCCCTGGTCTGCTCTGTGTTGCTGTGATACACTCCATGACCTAAAGGAAATAGGAAAGGAGGAGGGGGGTTATTGGCTTAGCTTCCACATCATGGTCCATCAGTGAGGGAAACCAAGGCAGAAACCCAGAAACAGGAAGTGAAGCAGAGCCTCTGGAGGAGTGCTGCTTCCTGGCTTGCTGAACAGGTGAACCTTCAGCGATATCTGAATACCTCCCAGGAACTGCCCCTTCCACAACAGTCATTAAGAAAATCAAACACACCCCCAGATATGCCCATGGCAGTCTTATGGCGGCAGCCCCAGTTCCCTTTCCCCAGACAGTTCATCTAGCTTGTGTCAAGTTGAAAAACAAAAAGAAAAACTAACCATCATACCTTACGGATTGGTTATTATCAGCTAGATTTGTGATCTTAGTGGCTCAATTTTATTAGTCTTCTGTAACTTTAGCACATTAGAGTATACACACAATATCCCAGACTTAAATAATAAAAAGCAATAAAATCCACATCATTTAATGGAAGTGGTTATTAAGTGGTGACACTAATCTTTTGAAAAACATTCAAATAATATATATATATATATATATATATACATACATACACACACACACACATATATGTAGTGTGTGTGTGTGAGTGTGGTTTTCATGTGTACTCAGTACAAATAGATGTGGGTAGATAGAGCTGAGTACCACTGCATCTAGATGCTTTTGACTTATGATTCATCATAACAGCTATTCTCTCTGCCTTTTGGAGATTTGCACATATTGCTTCTTGAAGCTTACTTTGAAATAAGAGTGTGTAACATCTATGCATTTTAGAAAATCTGGGAAAAATTTTAAAAGTATCTTTGCAAATAGACTAATTTTGCTTATATATTAAATTTCCAGCAGTTTCAGATAACATTTATTTAAAGCATGCTAAATTTTGGTGCCCCTACTTATCAATGGCAACAATTTAAAAATATGTATCATGTAAGGTACACGGCATCCCAGACGTCGCAGCGGGGTGTGGCACAGCGGTGTACCGCAGAACCATGGCTCCCGAGAGGGACGTTACCTGCCCTCACTTACACTGCACCGCTGCTCTCTTTGTAGTGGCTGTTGCCACTTCCTGTTGATCATAAATGTTGCGTATGATGGCAAATCAGAAGTACCATAAGATCAAAGAATATTTACTTCAACAAATAATTTTAATTTGGGCATAGTTATGTATAAATGAAAAATATGAACCCATTCTACCACATTTGATTAACAAAATAACTAGTCCTCCAGTGTATTGAATGGTGTCTGAGTACATGTGTACATAAATATATGTGATACATAGTTATACATACACATACAACTGCATTTACACAATTATCAGGTAGGTGTGAAAAGAAAACATGATTTTTACAGCAATTATTTTGCTGTGTATTCTTGAATTATTGGGGCAATATAGTTGTCATAACATCAGTTATCAGTTATTAGATAATGTTAATTTAGTCCTCTGACTAGAAAACTAAGATACTGTGAACACACCCACATAGCAGTTCAGCAAATGTGCACACTCACCTAGCGGCCATCTTAACCTAGAGAAAAATGCTCGCGTTACCATGGACACTTCTTCTGTCCCCTGCACCATGCCTCTGGCACTCACCTAGCCAACTTACAGCTTTAGAGTTTATTTCTTTTTTTTTTTTTTTTTTTTTTTTTTTTTTTTTTTTTTTTTTTTTTTTATTTTAAGAGACACGGGATGGAGACATGGCTCCACAGTGAATAGCACTCTCTGCTCTTGCAGAGAACCTGAATTTGATTCTCAGCACCTGCATGGTGGCTCACAGCCATCTGTAACTCCAGTTCCAGGGAGATCCAGCGTCTCTCTCTCTCTCTTTTTTTTTTTTTTTTTTTTTTTTGGTTTTTCGAGACAGGGTTTCTCTGTGTAGTTTTGCGCCTTTCCTGGAACTCACTTTGGAGACCAGGCTGGCCTCGAACTCACAGAGATCCACCTGCCTCTGCCTCCCGAGTGCTGGGACTAAAGGCGTGCGCCACCACCGCCCGGCTAGAGTTTATTTCTTATAAACAAATATATGTTGTATTATGTGCCTGTAGCTGGAGTTTTCTCCAGTCCTGCCTGGCCCACGGTCAGGACAAATCTCTCTCACCCACCAGTCTCCCAATTGCTCAGACCCAAGGGAGTAAACACTCAGAGACTTGTATTGCTTACAAACTGTATGGCCGTGGCAGGCTTTTTGTTATCTAGTTCTTCTATCTTAAATTAATCCATTTTTATTAATCTATACTTTGCCACATGGCTGATGACTTACCAGTATCTTACATGTTGGTACTCATGGCAGCGGCTGGCGGCATCTCCTGACTCAGCCTTCTACTTCCCAGAATTCTCTTCTCTGCTTCTCCTACCTATACTTCCTGCCTGGCTACTGGTCAATCAGTATTTTATTTATACAGAGCGATATCCACAGCATGTGCCTTTGTTTATAGCCTTTTCCACTTTATGTGAGGCTTCCCATGAGATCTGTTCATGTAATGAATTTCGTATTTCAGTAGTTCATTCTGTTGCTGGCATTCTGTTGTATAAATGTACCAAAATTTGTCCAGTTACCAGGTAATAGAAATCTGTATTATTTTTTATTTGTAGCTATTATAAATAAAGCTGCCATTAATATTTGCATACTCATCTTTATAAAAAAATAAGTTTTTTATTTCTCTTGATTAAAGACCTGCCAGCCTTTTTGGGTGACATGTTAAACATAATTTAACAATTTTTCAAAGTGGATTTGTACCACTGTCAGTTACATACACCTTGGAGTCCTCCCTGGCACTGGGCATTGTTGATTACTTTATTCTTCAAATCAGTGTGAGGAGCATTTCATTGCTGTGCTTGGGTTTGAGGAGTCCTTTCTTATTTTCCAAAAGAGGTAGTAGCCAGCCATACAGCGATACACATCCACAAATTTTGATTTTTTTATGAACATTTTACGTAAATATTAACTGATTTATATACTAAAACAGAGATATTAGTCACATTTGTGTTTTAACAACAAAATACCAAGGCATCTAATTTACAAAGATAGAAATGTAAATTTGGCTCCCAGTTTTAGAGAGTCGAAGTCTACGGATGGGGAGTTGTTACTGTGTTAGCTTTTTGGTGACTGCAGTAGATAGCAGCATATCCTGGTGCTTGTGAGAACAAGTGGCCATGTCCTCAGTAGGAACAGAGTGAAATGGATGGGCCCTAAGTCAGCCCTCCTGAGAGAACTCACAGGGTTACACAGGAACCAGCGAGAGGTTACAGGCAAGTTATGTTTAAAGAGCTTGCTACCCAGGGACCTAAGGTTCCAGCTCTGTAGGACCCCTCTTTTCCTAACAGTATCATCCTGAACACCAAGCTTTTAACACTCGGAAAGGGGCACACTCCATCCAAACCGTAGCAGTAATAGTTAGGGACATCTTACATGTGCTTATTTTTATAGGACTCAAAAATTAACCTGGAAAAGATCTTTATAAAATAAATAGTTGGGTTTTTCTAGCTGCCTATGAGGATCTCTTTAGTGAAATAACTCCATTTATTAAGAATTAAAATATTAATATCATAGATTAATTTTTAAATTAAAAAATGAGCATACGTAGAAATAGAGAAGTGAACTAACTATACCACCAAGTTCCCACAATTCCAGACTCTTGGCCAGTCTTGTTTTGTCATCAAAACAAATTTTATTTGAATCTCAGAGTTCTTGATTTATCATATTGAAATACTGAAAATAATTATTTTTAAATGTTTAGATTTAAACATGTAATTTCTAGTTTTGTTCTCTAAGGTTTCCGTAACCACCCAGTTTGACCTGTCTGCAAGTGAAGTTTTTGCTCTGTTTATTATTCCATTCGCGTACAGTGGGAAATCCCAACACCTACGTGTGAACCAGAGCTCCTTACACAGGAGTGTTTCACTCACCAGCAAACTGTGTATTACTGTCTTTAATAGCCCTGTGTAGACACTGAATTATGGGAATATCAGGGTTTGCTGAATGGAAGTTGCCATTTAACAACATAAGCCAGTTAATTTTAATTTACTATGTTTTTTAAATAGCATGTTGACTATAATCTGTGGAGTACTTTCTTAATTCTTATTACAACACTGATCTAATTTTTCTCCCCAGGAAGCTTAGCTCAAGTGCAGAACCAGTTTTAATTAAGAATAAAAAAAAAGAAAACAAGGAACTTCATTAGGAATTCTGATTTTTGCTACCACAACTAAAAAGTCTATAAGAAACATGAGATTAGTGAGATGTAAGAGATGATAACCACATTAGGGTTGCCTATAATTGGGAAAGTAACCTTGACACATTTCAGTCCAACTCTGAGTATCTGTGGTTTATTATATTCCAGACAGTATCCATTACCCAGGATGTAGGGCTAAATTAACTTTAATGTTGCACTCTTCACAAGACATTCCATAGCTAGCAATAACATTAACATAATGCTGTTAAAATAAGAATTTCAATTATAAGGCAGATGAGAGTGTGAAGAACATGACAGCCTTAATGAGAAGCGGAGTTGGTCCTTGCTATGATAAGGCACACAGTTCTAGAGAAAGAGGGAACAAAACACAGCCTCGGGCTGCTCCTGTTGTGTCTTGTCAGCTCTCCTGATAACAGCCTTGGGTTCAGATCTATTCTGTGACTCTGCAGGCTGCTGCCAGCAGCACGGTGGCCCTGTCCTCTTTCATTTGGCTGCAACACCTTTGATTGCTGTGTGTTCTACTCTTACAAGTAGCTGAAAGCATGCTTTCTTGCTCTGCTCATCACTTCTTTGTTAAGAAAGGGAATCACCAGGCTGACTTGTCTTGGAGGTAGGAAAACTGGGTCAGTGTCTCCAGAGTTTATATGGAAGTAGATTGGAATTAGTTGAAGGACCAGTAAGTGCTTATTCATAGAACTGATTTGTAACAAAGGCCACAGTGTAGTAAATGCGACCCAACTGCTTCAGCGTTCTCTGTGGCTGCAGCATGCCTGCCTTTGTTTTCATTTAGAGTTATATATAGACAGAGCTGTCAGAACACCTAGGGACAAAGGATTGCAACCCAGAACTCTCTCAGTTCCTTGGGGTGGCTGTAACAAAAATTCCATAGGTAGGGTGGCTTGTAAACACAAAAATTATTTCTTGCCCATTCTGGAACCTGTAGACACAGGAACAAGGAGATTTAGTGTCTGCTTAGGGCCGGCCCCACTGCTTGATTGATGAATGACACCTTTGCTGTGTCCTCATCTCATGGGACAGGAAGAGCAAACTGTCCCCACTTGTCCCCGTGTGACAACACTAATCACCTTCCCAAAGCCACACTGCTGGATAGGAATGTGAACTGACTGTTGAGGGTGAGGTTTTGAAACAGGAATTGTCTTGGGAAAAAAAGCCTTCAGACCACAATCAGAGCGTTCCGTTAGTTGTTCATATGAAGTCACTCCTGTGATGTCTGTGTTTGGTGCCCCTTTCTTGAAGCCTGTATGTCCTGTACATGGTAGTGTTAGCAAATGTTTTCCTGCTATGATTTCATACACACAAACATGTGTATGCACGCGCGCGCGCGCACACACGCACACACACACACACACACACACACACACACACACACACACACACACACACCAAGGCAGCATCAGTGTGGGGCCACTTCCTTGCCAATCCTGAAGCTTTCTGATTGTTTTCCAGAGTTAAGGAGGCCAAGGAACGGCCCTGTTTATCACATCTATAATTCATTGTGATCAGCTGCATTTTTTTTTATTTTTCAGCTATGCTGTAAATTGTTAGAGATTATTGTTTCTTCTTGTTTAATTTGGATTTTTCAGTTTCACGTTCAAATAGAAACTTTCCTCATTTTTCCTTTTGTAAAGGTCTGGGACACGCTCCTGGAGAACCCAAAGACTGCTTTGGTTTTATTCCACTCAATATGTCACTATTTGTGCAGCATTTGTATAATTAATATGAACACTATCCCTTAATTTCTTTATAAATACATTTCTCATAAAACATGTTGTCCGTATTGCTTGCTCTAGAGCGTGACCAGTTTCATCGTCTTGACTGCAGTGTGCAATACAATACCCATAATGTCTGTGTTGTCTGCTCGCATGTTTACTTAATCCGTCATCAAAGGGAGCACGGCTGAGGCCCTTCAGTGAGCCACTCGATTATGCAGCGTTATGTGTAGCTTTCACAGCCGCAATTTTCTCTTCTCCCTTAGGAGCCTTAATTCTGGAAATGAGCATTCCATCTAGATTGAGGGTGTTCATATAAAGTGCAAATGCATTATAGCTTATATAAAATATATATAAATGGTAGAGTCATAGAATAACCCATAAAATGTATAAGGTATTTTATTAGTCTATTGTGTTTTTAATTATATTCACAATCAGATTGATTTTAAATTCTAAATATTAAGGGAATTTTTTCAGTATGAGCCATAGAGCTCAAAGATAAATTGGTGTTCATCATTTATTGTTTTCTAAACCAAAATATTATGTGTTCCTCTGTGTGTGAGTTTACTTCTGTGTTTGTGTGTGTGCCTGTATGTGTATGTGATGTGCTTTTCTCTCTCTCTCTCTCTCTCTCTCTCTCTCTCTCTCTCTCTCTCTCTCTCTCTCTCTCTCTCTCTCTCTCTGTGTGTGTGTGTGTGTGTGTGTGTGTGTGTGTGTGTGTAAGTGCAGGCATGTTTGTGCTGTGGTGCATGTGTGAAAGTCAGATGACCGACCCAGGCTTCTGTCTCCACATTCCATGTTGTTTGTGACAAGATCTTTAATTATCATCACTGTGTTTGCAAGGCTACCTAGCCTGGGGTTTCTGGGGATTCTCCTGTTTCCATCTGCCACCTCAGTGTAAGAAATACTAGAATTAAGGATGTATGCTCCCACATCTGGTTTTATGTAGGTTCTGGGGACCCAAACGCAGGTTTTCCACATATTTGTGCCACAAGTACTTTGACCACTGAACCATCTTTCCACTCCAGTTCTTCATATTTTTAAATGTAGAACAGTGGGTTTCAACCATTGTGTTACAGTAATATCCTCTCTGTATTGGTGCCATCTTGTTTTTCTCTTTCCTTTGTTGTTGGAAAAAATAAACCAAGAATTCCAAAGTAAAGAAAGCTCATGGATTATCATTAATGATCTTTTTTCTTGTCCATTCATCTTTTTCCTCTACTAAAAGTACTTAGAGTTGTCGTTTCCTGGACTCCTTTGGGTAGAATTTTTTTATATTATTTCATAAATAATGTTCACTGTCTAGTGTTAAGATAAGAAAATGGGTAGAAAGGCAGTTATATTGTTAATATAACTGAACCCCCCGTCATAGCTTGGGGTTTAAGAGCATTTGCTGCTCTTCCAGAGGACCCAGTCTTGGTTTGTAGCACCCATGGGTGCTCTTGACCACCTGTAACTCCAGCTACAAGCAGTGCAGGGCCCCCTTCTGGCCCATGTGGACACCTGTACACACGGGACATTCACAGGCAGATACACATATGCAAAATACATCTTAAAATATCTTCTCTGTATTTTACTATATTTTATCAACTCAGATGTAATTAATATTACTTTTAAAATGTGTTTAGAACTGATTTTTCACAGTTCTTTTAGTTTTCATGAAATCTTTTGGTGGTGAACAATTGACTCATCTCATTGGCAGTTATGTCTAGAACTTACCAGTGAATACATCTCTTAGATAATATTACTTTGGAAGTCAAAACATAAAGAAAAGTAAAATCAAGGTCCAAACTGTGACTGTATTATCTGTAATACATGGAGCATTAAACTTGAAGCCAGAGGCCCAGCCTCCTTTTCCAGTTCTGCTTTCTCCACTTGTAGCCTAGACAGTAATGGCAGTATCTCAGAGCATCCATCCTTCATCTGTGAAGGAGGCACACCTTTGGAGCTGCATGCTTACTTCTCATTGGATGTTGCTGTCAAACTTATTCCCATGTAAACAAAGTATCTGAGTGGAGATGTGCTGACAGCCATTTGCACTTACATTTAAAAATAATGATTATTGATATTCTTCATTGTGCTTGGAATATTGCACAATGCTGTGCACTGGCAGAACAGAAGGATCTAAAGCAACAGTAGCAAACATTTAGGTATGAAACAGTAACAAACATCTCAGTATAAAACACTTCAGATTTGTATGGGTAAGGACAAGATAATGAAATACCTTAATTTAAGTCATTGATTTTAATTATCAGATTATTAGTTAAATGCTTGTCATGTCCAAACAGTTACTATATAATAGTATACTTTAAATTGAGATACAGATCAAATTTTATATAGAAACATAGTAAATGAAAAATAAGCATATCAATGTGTAAGGTAAAGATGGCTTTGTTCTTTCTTGGAATTGTATTGGCTAAAGATCTGTGTTGAAAAGAAAAGAGAAAAACTGAATCTATTTCAAATTTTATGTAGCTAGATTATAAATAGAATTTATAATATAAAGAGCTTTAAAAATAAATTTTAAAAACAACCAAAAGTTATATAAAGATAATTCATATAAGAAGCACAAAAATCCTTTAAACACAAAAAAGAATTCAAATTCCCTAAAATAAAAATAATAAAGATTAGTTGAAATTATCATTGTCATTAAACTATTAAAAGTTTAGCTCTCACAGCCTATTAGCAATTAGCAGAAGAACAACCCCCAGAGTTGTCTAGTTGCTAGTCTTGTGATTTCACATGGCCAATGGGACTTGGCAGTTATGATTAAAATAGAGTTTACAAGGATTAGGAAATGCACTGCTTGTCCTGGGTTATGTTGATGAACCCAATGGAGTCACAACAGTGAAAGAAGAGTCAGAGGAGAGGGAGGAGTCATGGGAGCAGAGGGCGGAGTCATGGGAGCAGAGGGCGGAGTCATGGGGGCAGAGGGCGGAGTCATGGGGGCAGGGTGGAGTCATGAGATCAGAGGGCGGAGTCATGGGAGTCAGGGCAGAGTCATGGGAGCAGAGGGCGGGGCGATGAGATTGCTGGCGTCTAAGATAGGAAAGCCTTACGAGGACAAGGAAGCCAGCCTTTACCCAGACATGTTGGCTTTTCATTTGTCTGAATGAGACCCATTATGAACTTCTGATTCCAGAACTGTGTTTTGTTGCAGCCTACTAAATTTTTGACAGTTTGTTTCTATAGCAATCGGCAATTAATATAATTTTCTAAGAATTCAGTTATAAGAAACAGATTCTCTGGTATTGCTGGAGATGCAAAAGCATGTTTTACTGTTTATATAGCATTTGCTCTCAGGTCCCACAGACTCAGCTCTGCCACTGTCAGAAATGCACAAGGCGGGCGCAAGGCAGCAGCACCAATTGTAGATGTTAAAGACTGAAAACAACCCAAACATCTGCATATTTAAATATTGGTGTGAATATGATAAAGTGTCCTAGTTTGCAGTGATGAAAATAAATATTACCATGTTGTGAAATAAAATGATCTCAAGTGATATTACTAAGTGAATTATCAAGGTGAAAGAAAATTATGTATCATATATTTTTATTTGACTAAAAGGGGAGGAATTAAGTATGTGTGTACATATATGCACCTATTTGCTTTAAAAAAAATAGCTGCATTGTGTGGCACACACCTTTAATCCCAGCACTTGGGAGACAGAGGCAGGAGGATCTCTGTGATTTTGAGGCCAGCCTGGTCTACAGAGCGAGTTCCAGGACAGCCAGGATTGTTATACAGAGAAACCCTGTCTCAAATAGCCAAAAAGAAAAGAAAAATGAATGTGTCCTGCTTGGCCTCTGAAGTCCTCTGTAGGACTGAAAAGAAAACAGAATGAGTACCGTAGAGGTGGGAGATGTACCTCTGAGTGTACTCTGTCTGTTTTGTAGATATTGGCCCGAGACAGTTCAAATGTATTAAAACTATAAAAGTTGATAGATTCGGGAGCGTCCAAAGTAGGTGTATGTTAAAATTAATATGCAAATGGATGTAAATATAAATGAGCACAAGGATTTTCTAATTTATAGAAAACAGCCCTCAAAATTGATGAAGCATTGAGTTCTTTGTTCAGAACCCATCAGGACCTCAATTGTAATGAAAGAGTCAAGTGATGGACAGAACACCAAGAGGCCGCTGATGGTACTGGCCTACAGTCCAGAGATATTGGTCCGTCATCACTGCAGCAGGGCGCACTGCAGCCAGCAGGCAGGAATGGCGCTGGAGCAGAGGCTGGGGTCTGCATCCCCACCTGCAAACAGGAAACAGAGGAACCTGGGGGAATTACAGCAGGCTTTCTAAACCTTAAGCCCTGCCCCCCAGTGACTCATACCTCCTAAATCCTCCCAAGGAGCCAAGTGCTGGACACCAAGTATTCAAATGCCAAGACCTTAAGGGAACTTCTCATTCAAACCGCGGGATCAGAAGGCCTGGGAGCATCTAGTGTTCCCTAGTGACTGAACTGATTAGCATTCTCCTAGGCTGTGAAGGTGGCACTTTCCCCAGAGCATTCCCGAATTTGTTGTTTGTTTTCTTGATGTTGACTTTCTGCCTGCAGGAGATGGAATCTCAGTGTAGTTACAGTTTGCATTTCCCTAATGCTAAAGGGATTGAACATTTTTTTTTTTTACTTTTTTTTTTTTGTGCTTCTTCATTTGAAGTCTTCATTTATATCACCCCCTTGTGGGCGGGGATACTGCTCTGTGCTGTTTAATTTTTTAGTTCTTATGTGTTGAATTCCTTTCTGTTGACGGTTGGCAGATGCTTCCTCCCATTCTCTAGTTTGTGTCCACTCTAGTATTAATGTTTGGGGTATAATCTTCTTAATTTGATGTAATCCTATCTGATACCCCCTGCTTTTATCTCCTGGGCTCCAAGCTAATGAGAACCTCTGCCCCTGCCTCGTTCTTGAGGAATTTCCCTCAGAGTTTCAAAGCTTTGCATCTTACACAAAGGCATATCCATTCTGAGGCTCACACATGCGTGTGTGTGTGTGTGTGTGTGTGTGTGTGTGTGTGTGTGTGTGTGTGACAGAGACAGAGAGACAGAGACAGAGACAGACAGAGAGACAGAGAGAGGGGAGGTGCACACCTCCTGGGAATAGAGAGAAAGGGCAGGGGAGGAGTTTTCTCTTAAAGTGAGCTTTACATGAGATGATGTCAGGACACTGTGCGGCCCAGGATATTATCTGCTTATTGGCCAGAATTCTAAGAAGTGAGTCTGAATGCTAACAGGTGTATTGTCAGAAATCCAAATAAAATTACTATATATATTTAAAATTTTTGTGTATGAGTATTCACCTGCATTTGTATGTGTTCTCCACGGTGTGAGCAATGGGGGCCTGCACAGGCTGGAAGAGCGTTGGGTCACCGGGACTGGAGTTATAGTTGTGTGTTGGGGCTGGGAACCAAACCCGGGTCCTCTGCAACAGCAGCCAGTGCTCTTTCCTCTCTCCAGTCCTGAGTTCAGTTGTATTTCAATGAATTTGACTCTTTCTTATCCCAGTGTAAGTTCCTACATTTAAAAAGCAATAAAACACAAGCAGCCTTTCCTATTTGTTGACCTATAGAGGACACTTGATACCAGAAAGAGTCCTAGGCTCCTCCTCGTGACACTGCACCTGAGTCTTTGCCCTTGGATCATGAACCCTCACCAGAGACAGAGTTATCTCTTCAGGAGGATGTTTGGAGATTTTAAATCCGACTGCCTTTTCCAGTGAAATTACAGAAAAACGAAATACCTGCTACTCTTGATAAGTTGACCCCATTCTGTTTTTCATAAGGACTAGTGAGTGTGAGGTTGGTCAAGGGCTGGGACAAGTCTGCCACCTCATCGGAGGCCATACTGAGTGTGACACTGACTTAGCTCAGTTCTCCTGGCAGATGCGGGTGGGCCCTGGTGCTGCTGCAACCCTGTCATGAAATCCACAGATAGGAAGGATTGTGATCCCTGATGGATTACTATCAATTACAGAATTTGCTTTTTCACACTACAAATCTTTGCCTGTCAACTCTTGGTTTTTCATACATTTTGTTTGTTTGATTATTGGTTTGTCAAGACAGGGTTTCTCTGTGTAACCCTGGCTCTCCTGGAACATGATTTGTATCCCAGACTGGCCTCGAACTCATAGAGATCTGCCTGTCTCTGCCTCCAGAGTGCTGGGATTAAAGGTGAGAGCCACCACCAGCGTGGCTGCATGAATGTTTATATTAGTTCTTTTTTTTTTTTAATCTTACTAAGGAGACTATATGTAACAACAAAAAAATTCTGTTTTTATAATAATCGTTTCATAATTTTAATAGGATCATTAACAATATCATTGCAGTATTACACTTTTAAAATATTCCATCCCGTCATCACAGCAGAACATTAATACAGGATTTATATTACCCTTCCTCTATCATAGATAAATACAGTGAGCTTGTACTCACCATTCTGAAAATCAGTTCTCATTAAATTGTATTGTTTATGCAAATATGAGTCCAGGTAATTAGACTGGATGTGTTGTGTCTTGAGAAAATTAGTTTTTTTAAATGTATTTCTGCCCCCAATTACCTTTATTTTAAACCAACTAACTTGCTGTTGCGAACATAGGGACTATTTGTTGTGGTGGGCTATCTGTACGTAGAATGTGTAGCTCCGTTCTTGCCCTCCACCCATGAGATAGAAGTAACATGCTTGCTATAGTGACAATCTAAAGTATCTCTTGCAGAAGTCCGATGTATGAAAAAATGAAGAGAAGATGATATCCAGTTTTAAACTATATTGAATCAAAATCTTAAATAGGCTCTGACTAATGTTACAATTTTTTTTTTTTTACAAAAATGTGAACATTCTCTTAGGATATGGTTACTCAATATTCAGTTAAACAGGACTTTCTAATTGTGGGCACATGCTGTAGACCTAGGGCTTACTTTGCTGTGCTTTTGTTTTGTTTTGTTTGAGGCGGAGTCTCATTATGAGGCATTGCTGTTGTAAGATCACAGTGAAGCTTCACTGAGGCGGTTAGACCTCAAAGCTTCAGTGATCCTCCTGTCTCTGCATCTTAAGTGCTGAAATGACAGATATGAGCCACCAGCCACTCCCAGATTCTGATCCATTTCACAGAATATAAAACAAACATCACACAAGTTAAAGAAAATCATGTATACAATGATTTATCCAGTTATAGCTTCCTGCCATAGACTGCTGTGGCCTGCGAGATGTGTCAGAAAAGGCAGTTAATGCTTCCTTCCATAGCCTGCTGCGGGCTGCAGAGATGTGTCAGAAAAGGCAGTTAATGCTTCCTGCCATAGCCTGCTGCGGGCTGCAGAGATGTGTCAGAAAAGGCGCTTGCTCTGCAGGCAAGATGAAGGAAGTTCAAAGCCCATAAAGGTGGCCCACTGTGGTTTGTCCCTGTAACTTTCAGCACCAAGACAGACAGACACAGTGTCAGTGAGAGACCTTGTTTCCAAAAATACAGCGAACAGTGAGTGAGGAAGACAGAGCATCAACCTCTGGTGTACACACATGTAGATCTACACATGTACACACATGAACATGCAAACATTTGCACATACACACAACTTTTAAAATTATGCTTCTTAGCATAAGATTACAAAGCTCACAATACATATATTCTTATTAGGGAATTTTGTTGTTTTGGATTTGTTTTCACAAGTACTGTTAAATTTTAGGAGGGGAACGCTTATCTTTTTTGGGTAACACTTTTACGATCATCCTTTACATGACAGAGTTTCCTCCTTCAAATAGAATAGGGTGTTGGGGCTGCAGAGACCCCGTGTTAACAACACACACTGCAGAGTCAGCAGTCATGAGGACACGGACCCTAGCATCTGACAGCAAGCCAGATGACCACATACGCCTCTGGCTCCACCTCCAGGCATCGGATCCCTCTTCTGGCTTCTGAGAGCACACTAGCATATATACCACCACCCCTACACACACACACAAATATGCACTCAGATACATATACACATGCACACACAAACAAATATTTAATGATGAAAAGTATGACTGAAAATATTTTAGTTTTTGGTCATTTTCATTTTTACTTCGTTTTAAATGAAGAAATAAGATAACATAACTATTTTTAAATACTCCTAAATAGCTTTTCTGGGTGATTTTAAATTAATTTATATCTTAATTATATCATTTAATAGGGCATATCTTTTCCTGTTAAGTAATTATCCTGGATTGAAAGAAAGATAAATATGTTAGGTTATTATTAGTATAATTAAGCCATTGAATTTTAAGCACCTTTCTCTTGAAAGGAATGCATGTATTTAATATATGATCAGGATAGTTTTATATTACCCTTGACTAAAATAAATGCATACTTATGTATGTGTGTATATATTATTGTATACAGACATATATGTATATATTATTATATATACGTACAGATAGATTGTGTATATGTGTGACACATAATAAAAACTAAGAGACAACAGCAGTTAATGGTATTGTTCTCCTTGCCTGAAAGGTTATCAAGCCCTAAGTACCGCCAGCAGAGCATGAAAATGACCAGTAGTTCCAGAGTGAATCAGACAAGGGATAGCTTGTTGTATTTTTAACTACAGAAGGGTGGTCAATAGCTGCACTCAATTTGCTGCAGTTTCCCAATGGAAAGCTCAGTTTGTTAGCTCTAGGATAGGCTCAGTCAATGGATTCTTTTTTTCTGAGAGAAATGATCCACAGGAGGTCCCCTGAGGAGGAAAGTCCTGAGAAAACCCAGGCAGCCTTTCATGCTGCACTACACAGCCAGGGAGGTGAGGCTCTGACCCATTTGAGGGAGAGTTTCAAAGCTCTAGCTGTTGGAGCTCTTTTTAAAAAAAAATCAATTCACATTATCAAAAGAAAGCTGAAAATGATAGCAAAAGGCTTGTTTCATTAAAAAAAAAACTTTTCTTCTGTTATAATAATACATTATTTGAAGTGCTTGAAATTGGCCTCAAATACTATTAAAGCACATATTAAAGATGGCAGTAATTGCACTTTGTGAGTTTTTGTGTAGGTCTGCAGCCCTTTTGGCATCTCGCAGTGAACAGTGTGAGTGTGTCAGGGAGCATGTGGACTTGAGGTGGAAGACGTAATGTTGGAACACACATTCACTGAAGCTGTGGCCTGATTGTGCCACTGGGGTTCGTGTGCACCTGTTGATGAGATGCAAGCCCCGTAAATATCTTTTCTCCAGTCAAGTCTGGCTGGCAGCTAACTTCTCCATTTGGGAAAACACAATTAAGGAGCAGTGTGCTTTTTTTATGCACTAGGATATGATCTTCATCATTACTCTCATCGACCTGTTCAAATGCCCCAAAATACATTTAAATGAAAGAGACACAATGGAAATGTGTTAGTTGCTGATGATGGCAGGGATGTTGTTTTTCTCTGTGTCATTTTTCAAGAGTGTTATTAGAACAAACTTTGGAGTCGGTTTTGGATAAGAATCATGGCTTTTTCTCTAAGGTGGAATTTGTCCTGGGAGGTTAAGTCCGTTCTTTGAACTTTGTTCCATTAAACAAAAGCAGGTGCAACAATGGCTACTTCTGGATTGCTGTAAGGGTCAAGCTTACTGAACTACGTGGAACAACCTTGAGTATGCCCATGACCAGTTAGGCCAAAGGTCAACGTGCCTGACGGTGGAGAAGATGGCGGCTCAAGAGAAGCTGGCCCCCAGGGTCCTTTGTCCCTTGCCAGCTGAGCTCTCTCTTTCAGCCACCTCAGGTTAATCAGAAAAAATCCAAATTCTGTACGGCAGAAACATGCCATTGGCTACATTCTGTTCATCAATGCTTTGGAGGGCTCACTGCATGTAAGACATAAATGAACTGTGCGGCTGGCGGCATGCAACTGTACCAGCCAAAGGCCTTGGTCTCATGGATCTTTGTATTTGTTTTGGGCAGTGAGTGGTGCTGCCGAGAAAGGAACACAGGACCTTGGGCACGCTGGGTATACTCTACTACCAGTCCATATCCCTGGCTCATGAGGCATCTTCTTGCATGTCCGCCCACACTTTGTTTTCTTTGTGGGGGTGTCTGTTAAGGTCTTTGGCCCATTGTTTTCTTATTGTTGAGTTTTAGAAATGCATTTTCTGTTTAGATGAAGGGTCTGTGTCACATGTCTTCTGTATGATTTTTCTCCCAAAATGTGGTTTGTTGTCTCATTTTCTTAACATTGTCATTCATAAGGAAGATGCTTTTAATTTGAATCAGGGCCAGTTTATCAAGTGCTTCCCTGGAGCAATTGTGCCTCTGGTGTCCTTTCTAAAGTCACCACCACACCTTGGGTTGACCAAGTGTCCTCCTGTGGTGTCATCATTGGTGTTTAATAAATTTACATTTTACACTTAGGTCTATAATCCACTGCAAGTTGAATTTATTGTCTCACAGTATCCTACAGCACTATATCTAACCCATCCTTGATATATAATACATGGTGGTGGTTGTTATTTTTTACAGACTTTTAGCTATTTTAAAATACACTGCAGTTAATATCACAAAGCTCCTCTCACTAACCTATATTTTCCTCCTCTCTATAGATTATCTTCATCTAAATTAATATGATTTCCCTTATTTATTCCATTGTCAGTACCTCACCCATCCCATAAAAGCATGTTAATTCCCAAAAGGTCAAAGTTTTGTTTGGTTTATTCTCTGATATAAGCTCAACTTTTGTAATAAATTTTTGGTGAGTGTAAAAGAATGAATTTTGCACAGGTTGAACTCACTGGGAAAGCAGTAGATGTGAAATGCTAGTTTAAGGTGGTCACCGAGCTGAACACAAGGTTTCCACGGTGATTGGTGTGGAGCAGAGCAGATGTACCTTGGTTCCTATTGTAGTTTGTCCCTGCTCTCCACTGATATGAAGCAGTGCACACAGTAGGCTGTTTAGTAGCATCTCTGGCCTCCACCTACTATGAGTATCCCCAACCTACCAATGATTAAGATGGTAGTTTCCCCACAAAACCTTACAAGTAATCATGCTTTAGCAGTTTGCTCTTTGATATATGCTGGTAAAATAGTTCCCGTTTACATTCTTATATAGCTTTTCTTTTCTATAACGCAAAGCATGTGTTTGCTATCACAAACAAGGCGCACTGTAGTAATGTAGAAAGAATGGGAAAAATGAAAGTATCTGGAGAAAATGCTTTCTGTTCTTACTTTTCTTTGTTAAAACATCTATTGGTAAATCATTTTTATCTCCACACTCTTACACATTCAGGGCTGGAAGCTTCTCTAGAATGATATAAATTAACATTGATTAATGAACAATATTTGGAGTAAAGACTTGGATTTAAATGTAGGCTTTCCTAATTACTGGCTGTGTTACCTTGGGGAAGTCACATAAGCGCGGAGCTGCGATTTACTCATCTGGAAATTGTGGGTAATAACATTTGTTCACTCTACAAAGCTGAGTTATTGTAAGATTATTTTGTTTTGACTGCAGAGCTTCTCACAGTTGCTAGGGCTTATGATAATCACTGTGGTGGTTTTATGGCCCGCTGCTTTGTCTCATGACTCGTGGTGTCCTCAGAGCTTCGTCTTCTGTACTTTGCTTTCTGCCTAAACTGTCCTCATCTATTTATTAAACACGGGCATTTTGTACTCTGACCATATCCGCTGGCCCTCTACCCTTCAATCACATTAGTACGCTTTCTCTCATAGCTGCAGAGTCCAGATGGATTCACCCTTCCTTCCTTTATTCATTCATTTAATGCCCATTGAAAAGCACCATGATTGTCCCTCAAACTGCTTTTCTTCCCAGCAGCCCCATTTTTGTCAATGCCGTCATTAATCTAGTCGTAAAGGTAGCAACCTTGTAGTCATCTCCTGGCTTGCATTCCCTGTGCTGAGGTACTGGGCCCCATAAGCACACTCAGTGTAGTAGAACACAGCCTCTGCAGCAAGACCCCTGTCTCGAGCTGGAGAGGGTCTTCTGTGCGCGGCCACAGCAAGCACAAGTTATTCCTCACTAGCGTTCCTTATCACTCCTAGCCGTTCATTTCCTCACTGCTTTCATTCTGACCCTCTGTTTTTGTTCATGGTATCCTCTTCCTAGAATTACCCTATGTGTGTGTGGGGGGGGGGGGGCAGGTGGACAGGCAGACAGAAAGCCAGGCTGAGACAGAGAGCACGCCACTTTGTGAATGTGGGAACAAACTCGAGTCCCAGCCTTCATCTTCCACCTTGTCTGACACAGGGTCTCTTGTTCCCTGCTGCACCTGCTTGGCACGGTGACTCTCCATTCTCCAGTCTATTTCTCACTTCATTGGAGGAGCACTGGGCCCACAGATGTGCACTGTGCACCCAGGTTTCCAAGGGTTCTGGAGCATCAGGCTTCCAGATATTTACTGTGCACCGAGGTTTCCACAGGTTCTGGAGCATTGGGCTTACAGATGTGCACCGTGCACCCAAGTTTCCACGGGTTCTGGAGCATTGGACTTACAGATGTGCAACATGCACCCAGGTTTCCACGGGTTCTGGAGCATTGGACTTACAGATGTGCAACATGCACCCAGGTTTCCACGGTTTCTGGAGCATTGGACTTCAGATGTGCAACATGCACCCAGGTTTCCATGGGTTCTGGAGCATTGGGCTTACAGATGTGCACCGTGCACCCAGGTTTTCATGGGTTCTGGAGCATTGGACTTACAGATGTGCAACGTGCACCCAGGTTTCCATGGGTTCTGGAGCATTGGGCTTACAGATGTTTACTGTGCACACAGGGTTCCACAGGCCCTGGAGCATTGGGCTTACAGATGTGCACCGTGCACACAGGTTTCCATGGGTTCTGGAGCATTGGGCTTACAGATGTTTACTGTGCACACAGGGTTCCACGGGCTCTGGAGATTCAGGCTCGGGTCCTCATGTGTACACGGCAGTCACTTTACCCACTGCCCATCACCCCACGCAGAGAAGCCTCTTTATCTGTTCCTGGGAGTGCCAACCAGGATGGTCCCTCACAGCCAGCTTTGTTATCACCCTTATCGTCTCCCGTGCCCTCCTTGTCACTCGTGGGCTGTTCCCCACCAATTGTCTCTCTTAACTCGTCCTGGATGGGGGTTGGTTATTATGTAATATAACCCCAAGGCCATAATTGAAGATTCTAATCCTGAGTGGGATTTAGTCCTCACAGTTTTGATGCTGAATTGTTTGAATATTTTCTTAGATACCATAAATGTTTCACTTTTTCTCTTTCTAACCAAGAATTTGTAAGTTCTTAATGTTAAGATGCTAAATACTCAACAATTGAATTATAGCTTTATATCAAAGTGGTTCTTATCTATTATCTGCAAGGCATGATCTTTGTTCTAGTTCCTGTCTCCATGACTTTATAAGCTCTATAATCTTTAAGCTTCACATATATCTATATTTAAAATGGAAATAACAACAAATATGGTTCTAAGTGCTTTGAGAAGTAGAATAATATGCCTCACCAATCATTGCTAAGTAATGGTCATTTTTACTGTAATTGTTGGAACCAGCCTGCCTGGCAAGGGTGTGTATGTTCTAAAGAGATGTACAAAAGAATTTAGAAAAGAATGAAGCCCTGGAGGAACTTGTCTCCTTGAGAGAGATTCCCAGCTTCTGGGAAGACCTTCCCAGAGACTGGCACTGAATCAGTAGTAGGCAGGGAGCACACTTGGCTAGGCTCTCTAGCTGTGCGTGCATCTTGTGCTCTATCTACACCGTACCCTCCCTCATGTGAGGACCCCAGTGATGGACTTGGGTAGTGGTCCATGAGTCGAATTGTCACTTTTCCCAATGTAGATGCATTGAATAAATCTTCTTTCTCTGCTTAACTATTAACTTGGCTCTTTTAATTGGCCAAGCAAGCGGAACTTGGTTTGCTGGGGCATGGACTATGAAACACACACACACACACACACACACACACACACACACACACACACACACACACACATCCAAGCCTGACAACATTAAGCCGTCAGTCCTTTGTTCTCCTTTGGAGAGTCTCAGAGACTCTACGGCCTGATTTACTGGTATTGCTTTTCTACTTGGGAAGGTGGCATCCTAGGAAACTAGCTTATCACTATAACAGTTATGTCTTTTCATCTGGTTCCTGCTCCTTATTTCTGGGAATTCTTCCATTCCTCCACTCTTCTACTAATAATTCCCTTATCTAAAAGAGAACAGCTATCATTGTATTTTATCTTGTTTTGTTTTTTTCCTGGTAGCAGCTCTGAACATTTTATATATCTGTCTTATTCACTTCACCTGACAGTGTCAGGTGGCCATTTATGTCCCCCAAATGCACTTTAAAGGAAGATTCTTAGATGTTATTTTAGCTAAATTAATCTTATATTTCATAATTATTGCATTTGATTTGGAATTAAGGGAATCATAGCATTGTTCTAATTAATTTAGGCACATTTATTATGCTCTTCTAGTAATTAGCAAGAGAACATATTTCCTTTTCCACAGAAAACAGTTACCTATATATTTTTATTATTAAGCTCTGTAATATTAAATAGGTCATTTTGTCAGTTTTTCTTACTAATGAAAGTGTACTTTCAAAAATATTGACAAATGAACAAACAAGTATTGGTTAATAACATGTTGCCTTTAAGTTAAATGAAGATACAAAAGAATTAAACAGCCCACACATTCTAAACCACAGGACAGAACCAGTTTCCAGAACAGTTAAAGAAAAGAAACAACTTGTTCAACAAGGAGCGTTACTCTGATGTTTTTATTCAAAGTTATAATAAAAGTCACAAAGTTATAAAAAGCCACCTCATCTTCCACTGGACCTGGAGACTGGACTGGTCTCCATGGAATGCCATCTACCACTGAAGTTGTTTCTTTGTCAAAAGATGCTGATGAAGAAATTTGCTTAAGTAGTGTACATTGACAGTTACCAGAATAATGGTGCTGAACTTTATACATATGTGGACAATATAGGGGAACTGGAATTAAAAATTAAAGTCCGTGAGGCTGGAATGATGTGTAAGCAATTAAACGCACTTTTTCCTCTTGTGGAGGACCTTAGTTGAGTTCCAGCACCACTATGGCATCTGACTGATGTGTCCTTAAAGTTCAGGAGATGTGATGCCCTCTTCTTGCCACTGTGGGCACCAGGCACATGTGGTACACAGACATACATGCAGGGAGAGCACACATACACATGAAAACAAGTAAAGAAAATGTTTTAACATATTAAGGAGCCAAAGGATTTCTGTGAACTGCCCTTCTTACAGTATATGAAGATACCAAGTAAATTATCCAATGTATGTTTGACTCTCATCTCATCTATAACATGAGTGTGTTATCTGAAAGTCAGATTGATAAAGGGATTAAATACACTTCTGTAGCTCCTGGAGCTCAGAACATCATAGGGATGTGCTGTTTGGGAAGATGGCTCGGAGCGAATGTCACCGACTTGGGGTTATCTGTGCCTGACTCATGTTCTAGGTCTGTTCTCTGACACTCGGCTGCTGTTAAGTTAATAGTTAAGATGAATGTGTTTTTAGGGTTCTGCTAGGGATTTTTTCCCATTTTATTTATGTGTAGCTTAATTTAAAAAGAGAAACTTGAATATTTTTTTACCAGCTTTCCTCAGAATTATCAAATCACTGACTCCTGATTTTATTATGTTAGAATAACTGATTACTGTTTGAGTTGCTGGTTTGAATTTCATAAAGATAAAAAAATTGGCTTAATGTTAGGATAGAATTTCCAATAATTTATGAGATAGTTTTGCCTTTTTTTAAATTACGTATGTATGTGAAGCAACATATTTATGGTATTGATAATTATATAATCAGAATACTGACCTACTATGAATAATGCTGAAGATGCTCTGTGTCCTGAAATATCTAATCTTCAGACAAGATTTAATTATTTATACAAAAATAATTATAAAAATTAATTTCATTACTCTGCGATTTTTTCTTCTTTAATAAATGGTAAAGGTATTCATGTACCAAAGAAGGTTGCCTGCATGTGTGTCTGGGCACTGCATGAATGCAGTGCCCAAAGCGGCCAGAAGAGGGCATCAGATCCACTAGGACTAGAATTACAGACCTTGCTGGTGCTGGGATCTGAACCCAGGTCCTCTGGAAAGGCAGCAAGCACTCGTAACCACTGAGCCATCTCTCCCGCCCTATGCCACGGACTTTAACCATCATACATATGCAGGGCTTCCTGAGCCTGCTGTGCATCAGAAGAATCCAGTAAGTAGTAGCTGTTGCTGCTTTGATCTCACTGCTTAGTGTATATTGCCACGAATGGATGCCCTTGAATGATGTCTAGGAGTTCAGCCACTATCAGGAATGGGTTGACGTTGAAATTGGTGAATTAAGGTAAAAAGTTCCCTCATTGCATAGGTCTCTTACAAACTGGTACTCAAAATGAAGTTCTTAGTTTAATATCCTATTATTTTTCTTAGAAAGACCTACAGGATTTAAGTTTTCGTGTCTGCAAATGCTAGGTTCTGCTGTCCCTAGGGTACCGTGCTTTTGGTAAACTGAAGGTTTTCAGGAGCAGTTGGCTCTAAGTTTGGAAACACGGACCTGTCATCTAGCAAACAAGCTATAGAACTGTTCACATTACGTTGTATTTTAGGCCCAAATCTCCTGAAGTCCATCGTGTGAATTCAAAATTATGTTGCTTTTAAACGTGGCATGATGAACAAAGGAGTGAGGAAACAGTCAGACTCAAAGAGCTGAAATCTGTGGTGTGGAGTAAAGGAAATTTTAGCAGAACAGGGAGAAAGTTCACTGATGAAACTTACTCAAAATTAATAACAGTCTTCTGTAAATTGGAGTGTGTCAAAAGCATATCGAGGCATAGATCTTCCAACAAATGAAAATTAAACTTCCATTACTCACACATGCAATAATTGAAGCTGAGAAAATGACATATTTGAAATCAATAAAACTAACTCTAGACTTTAAAAGTAAGCCATAGCCTACAAAATTGTGTTTGAATTTAAAATGGCCAGCTTCAAAACCCAGATAAAAAACAATTTGAAATCTTCCTTCTGACATCAGCTCGTGAGCTTAGATAAAAGGATAAAAATACTGGAAGTAAGTTGTAATTTACACAAGTTCATCTTGTTCTTTTAAAAATGATTGATGAATTTTTGCATTACATTTACATGCCTGAACGGTACTATGTACAACAGGGCAGAAACATACCTCTGATGTCTAAAAGCAAGGGACTTTCAAGTGTATGCCCTCTTCTTTAAAGTTTGACACTCTCTCAAAATAAAGAAATATGTTAAAAATGATTCCTCTGAAACATTTTATCTTAATCTTAGAACTTTTAGGAAGCCAGATGTTACGGAATTGAATCACTTAGTTAACAACAGAGGTTTATCGTTAGTTGTCAAGTATGTACCTTAACACTGGGGGGAAACAGCATTCCCCTTCCACAGACAAGTGTCTGAGCACCAGGGCTGAGAGACGGCAGGCTTGTCAGGGTCTCTGGGACCAGCCTTCATGCGGTTCCTGCTTCTTGTCTGCCTTTGAATGTTGTACGTTGCATCGTTGTGTTGACATTCCTTCTAACCGTGTTTTCAGCAGGCTGTGGAACTGATATTCCACTTCTACCCATTTCTGTGCTCTCCTTCCTTACAGATACTTCCAGGAGAGAAATTAGAGTTTTCTCTAAACGGTCGAACACATAAATGATCATAGATGTGGTAATCAGTTCAGAGGCAAGATCACTTGATTGGGACACTCCACTTTACTATAATGGCCCGATATGAAATGCTATTTGAAATGCTTACTCCTTCACAGTCCTTTTCTACGCCTCAAAAATTGTTCATAACAAGAACAAGCTTAGATCTGAAAAAAACAAGAAGAAAGAAAAAGCTGAGACTGTGCAGACAGCTTAATGGGGCTGCCGCTGTCTGGATAACCAGTGTGTAGAAGCATCACACGTCAGCTGAAGGCTAGTGTATTCGGATCGTATTGAACAGTGTCTAAAGCCACACTTTGGAGTCAGGATGGACAGTCCTCCTAAGAATGAAAGCCCTTTGACCTTTACATGTGAGTGAGGAAGCAACCCGGAAATACAGCAGAGTATTCCATGTGTGGAATTTGGATCCCAAGATGAAAATCAAAGTTGCATTTTTTAAAATTTATCCTAAGAACAGAAATTCCAAAATGAGTGGCTGAAGTATTCTCAATACTGTTTTCAGACTGTGTCTGGTGCTTAAGTAGAAGTTAAGGGAAATTAACGTATTTCTCACTATTTTGGCATCTAACTACCAAATTTTTCCTGACAAAGTATAGCTGACTTGGGGCTTGATATCTGACCATTGATAAGGTCTAACTGAATTGGCAATTCATTAGTCTAATTTTACCACTTGTTTAAAGACATTCAGGGAGGAAGTATTGTCATTGAAAGAAAAATGCTGTAAATGCTAATTCTTCTTTCTGATTTCCTCTCTCTTTCTCTCTCTCAGTGTGTGTATGTGTGTGTGTCCCTTCTCTAGACATTTTTAGAACATTTTTCCTGCGAGCTAAAAGCCATATCTCCACAGACATTTTTTTGCAAGTGAAATTGCTTTTCATTTGGCAAAAACTAAACCTGTGATTCATCGAAGTTTAGAGCACTCAAGGCCAAGGAGTACATCTCACTTGCTTTGACTGACATTTTTTCATCTAAATCAGACCTGCATGATTCAGCTACACTAAGATTCATGTGCCAAAAAGAGGGGATATTTGGGGGTGGTGTAAAAGAGCATCAGAGGAAATTGTCTTGGAAATTGTGACCAGTGACGAAGGTAAAAATCAACCAAACTCAATAGGCATTTTAAATTGGTATTTGATCTAGGAGACATCTTCTTGCCACAGTTTTATTAAGAAAACTGGCAAAGAGCATTAGAGGGACTTTTCTGTGCTATGAAAAAACTAAATTGAAGTAAGGAACAAGGAAAACATGATTTTTTAAAATATCCCTCAGCCCAGATGTTAAATGTTGTCAAGTGGTAACTGTGTTTGTGGGAAGAAGGAGAAGTCTGTTACCTAAACTACTTCTTGTTGTTTTTACTATTAACAATTTAGATGTCCTCATTGAGTTTATTCATTGTTACCTTATGTTTCCCAGGTCCAGAGCAGATCTTCCTGTGTCATGCACTTTCCTGTCTACTTGTTGTACAGAAGCAACACAAGGAAACTGCTTTGGGGATATTGGGCATCAGACAAGTAAAACGGGAGAGATAGAGCCAGCCCATTGACGGACACTCAGGGTGGTGGGGGGTCCCTGGGTTTGAGCCCAACACTACCAGACATGGGGTGAGATGTGCCAGAAACAACCAGTCATGCACTTTGCTTAAGTTTATTTGTTCTCCCTCATTAGAGACAGACATAAGCAAGCCCTGACTGATCTTATTCAGGACTTGTTGTGCAACATACGAGGAAATTAAATGCGGAGTTTACCATTAAAATACATTAACATTTTTGCCCAGGATGTATAAGGCCGTAATTTCCTGTGTTTCTGCAGTCTCCACAATCACAAAATAAGTATAAAAACAAAACAAACAAAAAAAAAACAGCACTTAAAAATTTCAAAGCCTCCATCCAAGCTTTGGGGCACCTCCTAAAACCAAGGCCCTACGTGACCATATGTCTCATGCCCCTGAAGTCAGCCCAGGTTTTATCATTACATTGCTGTAGGCGGTGAATTCTAGATTTGATTAAGGAAAATATTTCCTTAAAGATAACCTAAATATTTTAATTTATGAATCCTTAATAGTAATACCAAATTTTAACCTGAACTTTTTGTAAGTTACTTGGGACTTTAAAAATAACTAAATTCTCTTGTCTCCATTTGTCTGGCTTCTTGTAGCGATAGGTAGGATTCTTTGAAGATTAATTTTGCTATTTTTAATTACATGCATTTGCCTGTGTGGGTGTGTGGGAGTGTGAAAGTGTGTGCAAGTGCCTGCAGAGGCACTAATAGGGTGTTGGATCTCCTGGAGCTGGAATTAAGGTGGTTGTGAGCCACCAGGTGTAGGTATTGGGAACTGAACCCCAGTTCTCTGCATGAGCAGTAGGTGTTCTTAACCACTGAGCCACCTCCCATCCCACCATATGTTGGATTAAGTTTGCACTTTGTTATTTTAGGTTTAGATTTCGCATCCTTACTTTAAACCTGTCGTACAAAACCCTACTCCCCATTTCCTGTTCCTAACTCGAGTCGTCAGACTGCACAAAGCTGAAAGCTGCTTCTCATACCTCAAACCAGAATCCGCTTGGAATCCCCAACTCTCACCCCAGTTTCAGGCTTGCAGATTAGATGACTGTAGGTGATAGCCAAGTATGCACAAACTTTTAAGTAGAGTGATGAACACTAGACATTATTTAGTGCAAAATACTCTAAAGCAGTTTCCTTTAAAGGTCCAAGTAATAGGAAAAATAACCCTATTAGATTGTTGGCCACCTGAACTAAAAGAGCCATCTTTGGGTAGAAGACTGTTCACATTTCAAGGTTGAATGTGTTTCTATGTAAGCCAGTACTGAATTCCTCTCCAGCACGTATTTCAGCTTTAATCTATCCAGACAGTAAGATGCTGTGTGGCTGATTAAATGTTTTTCTTCACCTGTTGAACGGTCACTATAATTAGGGTCACTTAATATAGCAATGACTCCACCAGTAATGGAAGACGTTTCCAAGATTCCTGTGTGCCCCCACATCACTGATAGCTCTTCTTTCTAGTCCTTTGCACAGTAATGTTTGAAGCAACCACTCATGAAAAGTTTCCCTGGCCCCATCACATGGGCATCAGTAGAACAATGGTGGCTTTTTCTACTGTTGACGAATAGTCATAAGGCATCAGCCGAGGAATGAATAACCTCGAGATTTTCGAATGATCAGCTATTTTAATGTTTAACATTATACTTTACTATTAATAATCAATCCTGCTTTGACCATCACAAATTCCCATTTTGAACATGGAGTAATGACATTATGTCTAGTGCAGTTCTGAGTGCATACTTACAAAATCTCTGCCTCCCAATGTTTCCTCTTCAAACATAGACCCTAAGCTTGCTGGCATATGAATATGAATAATTTAGTTGTTTAAAATGCTGAATCAGCTTTTTGATACTTGGCTGGATTTTCATAAACTCATATTATTCTTTTATTGTTTTCACAGAAAGCCCCTAAATAAAATAGCATTCATTTCTTAAATATAATTTGTTGTACCAGAGTATTCTATTACAAATAGATTATTTTGACTCGAGGAAACAATATTTTCTCTTCAATAAGAAATGTTTACACAGTAACTACCTTTTTATGATGTTGCTTATTCTTTTCAGTTGGATCTTTTTAAGGTTTTATAGCCTTCCAGTTATAGTCCAATATAACAAAATAAATGCATGCCCTGCAACATAATATGAAAAGTTATAATGTTTGAAATTAAAAAGACAAGTGTACAACATATACTTCAAAGTACATAGGAAATCTGAAGGTGTCCATGCAATAATTTGCTTAAAGTAAAGTGTTGGGATAGAAGGAAAAAAAGCCAAATGGTTTCATGGAAGGAACTGAAGTGTGCTGGAGATTTCTTCAAAAGTTACGTGCTTTCCTGCTGAAACAGCCAATTCAAAGGCAATTTAGTCAATTATCAAGTTAATCATAATTGTAAGCACCAGATAATGTATCTTGAAAATAACTGAGATGGGTCAAGGGTAGCAAGTAAATTCAGTACCAAAAATCAGTTTGTCTGTAAAGTAGACCTTTGCCTGAGATATAAAGCCTTTGTAGGTCTTCCTGATGTAGTACATTGTGAGTGGGTATCATATGTCGTTCCCCAACTGTCATATGTTTTCAAGAAACATGGGGATAAGAATTCAGAATGATGCCCAATGGCTAAGTGATCTTATATTTTTGTTAGATCAGAAATGACATCAATCCAGGCGTTATGGTACATATCTCTAATACTACTACTTGGGAACAAAAGAAGGATCGTGACAAGTTCTAGGCCAGCCTAGGCTACATGGTGAGTTTGACACCAACCTGCACTCCATGAAGACACCTTGTCTCGGAGAAAACAAAATGAGGCTTCCAAGTCTTTCGGCAGTCCTTGTGTTAAAAGGCAGGGTGTACTGTAGCCATTTTAATGAGCAAGCATGCCTTCCTGTTGTTCTGGATAGGTCTATGGCTGACTTATAGAATGAGGAAGTGGAGCTTGCCCGTGTGCAGGTTATAGTTTGAGACACTGACAGCTCCCTCCCCTTTTCCTCTTCAAGTATTTACTCTTGAAACCCTCTGTCAAGTCATAAGAAAATCCATGTATTCCAGCGTAAGAAGAAATCCATGTAAAAAGAAGCAAGGCGCTGCTGACAGTCGTGGACTAGCTGACTGACAGCCAGCACGAGCTTACCAGGTATATGACTGAGTAATTCATCACAGAGGAGATCTTCAGAGATGAGCCTACCTTCTCCCAGCCCTGCCCAAATTACAGGTTCGATTGTAACAGAGAAATTGAAGCAGTGGCTAGCATCATAAGAATTACAGGGACAAAAAGGAGCCACGATAGGGGGAAAATAGAGGATCTGAGTGCATCTCTAGCCTTCATCTCTATTTTAGATACTCTTTCTGTAGCTCTAGGGATGGTACACGGAATAATATGCCTTTTTACATAGACAGGATAAAGATGGCATGCTTGGTCATTAAAATGGCTACAGTACACCTTGCAAGTGAATGCGAGTCAGGCTTGCCCCATGGGGTACAGTGCCCATCCCATCGTCGGGAGACAAATGCATCCAAACCGGAGTGAGTATATTGCTAGGTAGAAAGAATAATTAGTATACAGTTGTGTTGGCCTAGGTAGAGCAACTCCTCTAAGTAGAGGCTCCTTTCATGTAGTTGCATCTTCCCAGAGCTGTAAAAGGCCATTTGATCATGCTCTTCAATCATCCTCTTAATCCTCTCAAAGGGCTTCCAGAGTCTACTAACATTCAGTTTCCTTCGCCTGGCATTTAAATGCCTGTCAAACACCCATCACCATTCTTATCCTTATCTCCCTGCGCAACTCCAGGCCTAGGCCCTGTTCTCACCCCCCTGACTCCGACTGTGCCTTTGTGCTGTGCTCTTACTAATCTCATAGTGGTAAGTGGTTTTTTTGTTGTTTTTTTTTTTCCTTATTTATTTTTTTCATTCTCCTGAAAACTACTTAGTATCAAAGATAGAGTTCAAATCTTTTGTGGAATCATTCCTGAGCATTGCAGCTGGTTTTGATTTGTGCATTTCCCTTGCTCCTCCATTTTACTCACAAAACACCACTGTCTTCATTTTACCTCTGAAAGGCTGGTTAGAGCTCTCTCATGTCTGCACTCGTCTATGTGGTCTCATTGGTGTGTTAATTGGGTGCAGTGAATGCTTACTAATTTGTTTGTTGATCATGAGCTCACTCAATGAGGATGTCAGAGGACATCCCATCTACATTATAGACAGGATCCATTTCTCTGACAACTGGAGAGAAATGACTGTTCAGAGGCTTTGTTCTTTGTCTGCTCATAAACACCTATGTCAGAATGGCCCATGCAACCTCTTACCTACACACCAAAGAAAACAAAAGATGGGCAAACAGATACAACAAACAGCTCTTCAAGAACTCTTAGAAATAGGTGTGTTTGATTTCTTCAGGGATGAATGAAAACACTCTCAATATATGAGAAAAATGGTGTATTTCAGTATTATAGTCAGTTCCTAATTAAGAGAATTTTTGGAAATTTACCAATATCTTAGCTGTACAGAGATTTTATTAAAGTGAGGCTTGACTAGAAAGGTGTTTTCACCCCTATCTTTCTTTTTTTCTATGCCCCGCCTCTTCTAGCCACGCCGTACTCAGGCTTCAGCTCTTAAACATGCCCCATCTTTGCTGTTTCTCTGTCTGGTCCCACTGCTCAATGTTCCTTCCCTAGACTTTCCTTGCCTTGCTTTCCCTCCCCTGTCTCCCCTCTCAACCTTGTCCTTCCTACCCCCACCCCACCCCACCCTGTTCTCTAGGATGGTACCGCCCTCTTCTCCCCAGAGTTTTTCTTATATCTTCTCTCTGGAAGGAGCCTGTGGCTACTGTAAATCAGTGGCTCTCACATCTTAATATGTATCAGGAGCCCCAGGGAAATACTTTTAAACCGAAGATTTTGAGGCACAGCCTTTTCTAAAATTTTAACCCAGTTACCCTCGGTCTGGTTTTGAATTGTGTAGAAGAAGCATCCCCGCCGAGCCTGATGGAGTCCTCCCTTCACTGGGAACTAATACCAAAGGTGAGAACGTAATCTCCGATGAGCATCACAGAAGTGGCAAGATTTGGAAGAAAGAATGCAATATATGGAGTGGGTGAGACCCAGGATGCTCTGATCTAAGCCACTCAGCTGTGTAGCTGCGTTTGCCCTCTGGATAACCTATGCGCATCACAGCAGAGACAAGCCCCTCCCAAAGGAGCACTGTGGCCAGAGCAGGAATACTGGTAAATAAAACCAGTGTCTGTAGTCAGACTTTCTTCTAGGACTGCCAGCTCCCCTGTAATGACACAGAGACTTCTTACTAATTATGAAAGCTTGGCCTCCACTTAGGCTTTTTCCTAACTAGGTCATATAACTTAAATTAACCCATTTATATTAATGTACGTTCTGCCACGTGGCTCCTTACCTCAATAATGTATGTTTGACTTCCTATGTGTCTTGCTGGTGAATCCCGCCTCTCTTCTTCCCAGAGTTCCTCTCCCTGCCTGGCACTCCCTCCTAACCTCTCCTGCCTAGCTATTGGCAGATCAGCTCTTCATTAAACCAATCAGGTACCTTAGGTGGGCATGGTAAAACAGCAACACATCTTTACACAGTTTGCTCAAAATATCCCACAACAAATGTCTGCTGTGGGATGTTCTGTATGTCATATGTGTTGCTCTGATTGGTTAATAAATAAAACACTGATTGGCCAGTAGCCAGGCAAGAGGAAATATAGGCAGGACAAGGAGGAGAAGAATTCTGGGAAGTAGAAGGCTGGGTCAGAGAGACACTGCCAGCTGCCACCATGACAAGCAACATGTGAAGATGCCGGTAAGCCACAAGCTATGTGGCAAGGTATAGATTAATAGAAACGGGTTAAATTAAGCTATAAGAACAGTTAGCAAGAAGCCTGCTGCAGCCATACAGTCTGTAAGCAATATAAGTCTCTGTGTTTACTTGGTTGGGTCTGAGCGGCTGTGGGACTGGCGGGTGACAGAGATTTGTCCTGACTGTGGGCCAGGCAGGAAAACTCTAGCTACAAAGGTCAGCACCCTAGAAAAGTACATCTCATACAGCTTCCTGGTAAGAATCATTAGTGGTGAAAGTATGGGGTCAGTTTTCTCCCCCCTCAGCACGTCTAATCCTTTAGACAGTACTTGGAAGGCTTTGGGAGATTCTTGATGCATAACTGTGACGTTGCTGCAAAATCTACCACAGTGTATGGAATGAGCGCAAGAGCAGTGTGCACACGTGCCTGTTTGTCAGAGCAATGGGAGAGCGTTCAAGCAGGTGGATTGTTCTGTTGTTTCATTTGAGCTCTTAAGTAATAATCACTGGGGGAGTCATCATGCATCGTTGGCTCTTTATAACCTGTGTATGTGTGCTTCATTTTTAAATTGTTTTTCATACATTTTAATCATATTCTTTTCCCTTCCCTCCTCCCAGATATTCCCCATCTCGCTACCCACCCAACTTCAAGTTATTTCTCACTCTCTTTCTCCCAAAACAAACAAACACCCTGTAAATCCAGAACACAAAGGTCAAAACAAACAAAAATGAATAAGAAAAAAAAAAACCACTACACAAAACAAAAGCCAACCATAACAACAACACCCATGTAGCCTGTTTGTGTTGGCCACCTAGCTCTTCCTGGGCATGGAGTCTGCCCTGGAGTGTGGTCACTATAAACTCAAAGATGCTCCATTGGAGGAAACTGATTTTCCTTTCCCAGCAGGTATCAATGCAAATACCTTCTAGGGTTGGTGTGGTACTTTGTGTCCATTTGTTCTCTGTGCTGTTTTTTTTTTTTCTGGTTTAATCTTGTGTAAGTCTTCTGTATGCTGTCAGTCTCTGAGTTCATATGCACACCATTCCTGTTGTGTCTAGAAGACACTGTTTCCTTGGAGTCATCCACTACCTGTGGCTCTTACAGTCTTTCCAACTCATCTTTCTCGAAGATCCCTGAGCCTAGAGAGGAAGGATTTGATAAAGACATCCCATTTAGCACTGAGTGGCTCCAAAGTCTGTCACTCTACATATTTTCTAGTTGTGGGGCTCTGTGTAATTACCATCTAATGCAAGAAGAAGCTTCTCTGTTGAGGGCTGAGCTCTGCTTTGCTCTGTGGGTATAGTGGTATGTCATTAGGAGTCATTTTATTGCTATGTTTCCTTTAGTAGAATAACTGTAGGTTTTCTCCTAAGGCCTATGACCTAGCTAATCTAAGGTTCTTGACCAATTTAACAATGCCAGGTATGGATTCCATGTCATGTAGTGGGCCTTAAATCCAATTTTTAAAAAGTACTTGGTTACTCCCATAACATCTGTGCCACCATTGGAACAGTATATCTTGCAGGCAGGTCTCTTTTGTAGGCTGCAGGGTTTGTAGACAAGTGAAATTGATGGTTACTTATTTTTTTGCCATTAGTGTATAAAGTACCTTCCAGCACCATGAATGCTAATCAGTGGGGGTGAAATTTCTAGTTGGGCACCAGCTTGATTTCTTCATGTCCAATGACATAAATAAATGGTGTCTTCAGCAAAGGACGGAAGGTTGTAGAGAGTAACTAGTCCTTGGCATAATCTATGATTTGGTGTTGGGGGAGGTATTTTATGGAGCACTTTAGCCATCAACTCACTGAGATGTAACCCATTTCTGTCACTAGAGATTTTACTTGGTGTCATGTTTACTCACTGGTGCATTGTCTCCCCTTTTACATGGTGGCTTTATTAAAATTGTGTACACACACAATATATATATAGTAGCAGTTTCTATAGTAGATTTCCTTATAGCTTTTCAAAAGGTCTTCAGTGTTAATTAGTTAGTTGTTCCTTGCCTTATTTCTTTCATCCTTCACTTTGTGTCCCCCCGCCCATATTGAATCCTTCTGGCTTAAAACATGATGGCGAAATAAGATTCAGATGTGCATCTACCTGTCTAAGGTTGACACAGGCAGCAGTGATGGTCTCATGTAAGGACGTATGAGAACCAGCACTCTGACATCACATTCTATTTCACATAGATACATGTTCTTACAGCTATAGTAGAGAAAGTTCAAACATCTGAGTTGCCATACTGAACAATACTGAATCTAAAGATTATTGGAAAGACTATCAACTCAAGTAAAGGACCATCTGATCAAGTTGAAATTCTTGTCAGAACTAATAAATATGAACATTGATTAGCACAATATCCTGAAAATTTTACAGATGAAATGTATGAAGACCTGTAACGTGTGTTGAACTAGTTCTTAAAAGGTGGATTGATAAATAGACAGATGAGTTGGTTTGATCTGTGACAAAAGTTGTGATAAAGCAAATATAGCAAGAATAAACATTGACTTGTGATGATAAGTGTGCAGTGGGTTAACCCAGTTTTAACTTTACTGAATATTTGAACATTTTCATCTGAAATGTTAGAAAAATTATTAGAAAAATTGAGCAATCTTTTTTCTCAATTGGAAAGGCAGTCACCCTTTAGACACTCCCATGGTATTTATATTACAACATCGCTTCTAAATTCCTCTTCTTCCACACACTGATGATGTCATCTTGGCCAAGTTAATTTAAATTACTAAGCCCACATATTTTGTCATCTACAAAAGGAATGTAACAACACCAAATCATGTAGATATAAGAAATAACCAGTATAGGGGCTGGAGAGGTGGGTCAGAGGTCAGGAACACTTGCAGCCCTTGCAGAGGACCCTGGTTCAGTTCCGATATCCCACCTCAGGCAGCTCACAACTGCCTGTAACTCTAGTTCTGACACCCTCTTCTGGTTTCCAAGGCACCCGTGTGCATGTGGTGCACATAAATACACTCATGTCCACATGCATTGGCACAAAATCAAATAATAAAGTAATTTTTAAAAAGGAACTAATTAGTATAGATATAAAAAGTAAATAAGGTAATGTGAGGTGTTTGACAAACAGTAAACTAAAATGTGCAAGTCATCTTTTTAAATTAAAATCAATTTTTATGTTTAATAGTAACCAGATGAAATAAAATTCATCTTTACTTCATTTAAAATCTTCCAAATTAAAACTATTAATTTTAATATGAGAAATTGTAAAAATTCAATTGTTTTATCAAGAGATGAAAAGTTCTTGCGAAGCAAGTAGAGCATTTTATGTGGTATATCTTCAAGTTCAGTAATAACTACTACTAATTGGCATAAATTCCATGATGTTTGTACATCTCAGGAGCAGCTTTAACAAATATAAATCTTGACTCTAGTCTACTGCAAGAAAGGAACATTCAGCACGGAATTCCTGCTGACCATTCTGTTTTCAGTCAACAAAAACAGCCCTTTGCTGGATGCTGTAGGAAAGAAAATGGAGCCTGTGGCTCCCTCGCCCACAAAAGATTTACAGTGTGGTCAGAAAGAAATGTCCAGCTCTCAGGACAAAGAGAACAATGTGTGGTTTAAAAAAAAGAAAGAAACAAAGAAGTAAATGACTAAGAATCAAATGAATAATACGGATAATATGAACTGAAAACTTGGAAGTGGAAAACTTGTGCTTTTGAAGTGAAATCTGTGGGGTCCTGTGCTCTTTAAGGGCTTTGACATGAGAAAAACTTACTGAGAACATGTGGACTGGGCAGAAGACAAAATCCAAAGAGCAGTGGTTGGGGCAGAATTTCCTTTGTGAATCATGAACACAAACGAGGAATGAGAACAGCATTTAGCAATAATCAGCTAAGAATGATAGCTGGGTGTTAGAACCGTTCTCCTTCCCAGTTTCATTCAGATACGGTTACTTTAGGACATTAGGATGGAAGCCGAGAATGAATATGAATATGGTCAGCTCCAACTTCAGGGAGCTGCAATCATAAGTAACAACACTTATTGCAACTTCTTTTATTATTTTATTAAAAAATAAAACTTGGGAGTTAAGTATTAGGGAATAAACCTTACCCTCTTCTCTACTTTACCAGATCGAAAAGGCCCCTGATTGTTCCCAAGCCCCTCCTTCTTCCTCTTTGTGTCTCTCTATCTTCATCTGAGTCAACCAGAAAACTCCATGGTTTATTCCAGCCAGGTGAATGTAGACTCCACCCTCTGAATCAAGGTTTAACTCCATGGGCGATCTTGGAGCAACAATACAAACAAATCTCCCACAACAAATACTAACATGATCTCTGTATTAGAGGCCAAGTGTGTACCTAGCTGAAGCTTACAGACTATCTGAAGAATTGCAGGGGAAATCACAGTTGTAGACCGATAACATTGGTAGTTGCCGTGAAGAAACACTAGGTAAGGTGCCAGATGACGTGGGCAGACAGACGACTCTTGTAGTTGATGTGTAAGACAGACTATGTGTGCAAGCAGGACCACTGAGTTGTTCTATAAAGAGGACTGAGTCGAATGTGGACTGAGGAGCAGTGACAGAGGAGGAAACACAGAAATCAAGGTACATACATCAAGCATGAGTCGCCAGTGTGGGTGTTTCCACTCTACCATAGCCATGGTGATCTCTCCAGACGCTGGCTGAGAGGGTTTGGACCATATGGTTGAGGTCTGGAGCTAGGTGTCTTCATCTTTAATCTGTTGGCAGTACAAACTGGTAAAAGATCCTGAGAGGAATCAAGTATTTTCAGTGAATGTTTTTTTATTCATGTTTAATGTGAGTAGGATGGGTATTGGAACAGGGAAAATCCAGAGGCAAAATGACTGTAGGCGATGGAGGCCTAAACCAGGGCACTGGTGTCTCAGCAGGGTCTAGGGCATCTCTTGCATAGAATTCAATGTCAACAGGAAGAAAAAAGCAGACACTATGAAGTGTGGAACGGAGGAGACTGGCATTGTTTAGAGTCCCCAACATGTGGTAAGTACAAGAAATGCAAGAAGTGTAGAGGAAACAGCTTTTCACTTTACTGCCGTCTTCCAGTTCTCTTCGGAAGTGTTTCCACCTGCATTCGGAGCCATCCATTCCACTGTGGGGCTTCTGCAGGCCACTGGGTGGGAGAGACAGCAGGGAACGGAGTCTCTGGATCCAGCTTAGGACCTGGGTACTTGAGGTTTGTTCTAATAGGAACAGAAAGCAGGGAGGAAGGCGCGGATGTGGGAATAGGCTCAGTTTTGTGCACCTTAAGAGTGTCCCTGGTGGATAGGCGTCATGCTTATGACCGAGGTGAATGAACACAGTCCAGCTGAGAGACTAGGACAGAGGGAGAGGTGGGGCATCTTGTGCTTAGAGGGGGCATCTAGCTTCAAGGAGTTGTTTGTAATAACTGAGTATATACGGTATCACTGTCTACGTGGTTTGCACACAGAGACCTTTGCTCGGTTGCTGTGGATATCGCTCTATATAAATAAAACACTGATGGCCAGTGACCAGACAGGAAGTATAGGCGGGACAAGGAGAGAAGAGAATTGGGGAAACAGGAAGAAGGGGGGAGAGACACTACAGCCACCGCCAGGATAAGCAGCATGTAAAGACGCCGGTAAGCCACCAACCACGTGGCAAGGTATAGATTTATAGAAATGGCTTAATTTAAGATATAAGAACAGTTAGCAAGAAGCCTGCCATGGCCATACAGTTTGTAAGCAATATAAGCGTCTGAGTGATTATTTTATACGTGGATTGTGGAACTGCAGGGCTTGGTGGGACCTGGAGAGAAGCCCTCCAGCAACACTTGGTCGGTGGTGAGAGTGCGTGGAGATCTGTACCCTGGCCTACCTTCCCTTCAGCTCCTTCCAGAAAGACAGCTGAGGTCACCGGGGTTGGAAAGCACAGTATCTAGAAGATTGAACACGGATTTTTTTCCCCCTTTAATTCTATCCGTAAAAATTATTTGTACCTGAATAAATTTAAATATCAGAAAATTAATTACATCACCTATATTTGTAACATCCTAACAGAATATTCTTATTTAAAGGATAGTATTCTACCTTTAACATTCAGTTTTTTACTCTCATTCTGAAGCTCCTTTCTGATCATGCCTGCTCAGATTCCTGAACTATAGGTGCTGATCAAGTAAATGAACCGCTGGTGCGATGGTCTCCCCATTTGCCCGTGTCAATATGGACTTCTTTTTCAGACTTTATTTTTAATTGCTGTGGTATGAGTTTTGTTTTTAGCTCCCTCAAACACCTGTGGGTTTTAGGGATTCAATCAGGGTATAACTTAAACATATTGATTAAGAGCTGAAAATGTGATACATGGTAATATTTTTTTGAAGGTAGGATTGAGAAGGCAGTAAAAAGAAATATCAGAGTTAATAGTACAGAATATGGAAGAAAGCACAATCTAGAAACTAATAATAATGACAACAGTTGCTATTTATTACATATTAATGAGAAATACTTAGAAACATAATTATATCTTTATAATTACCATATTCCTATATTTTAGATGAGAAAATTAATGTACACAGAGCAAGTGATTTCTAATAGTGCAACAAATAAAACTAAATGTCTCACTCACTCCCAGAGCATATTTGCATAGGTAAAGCTCTATCCTTAGGATGTATCCAAACTATGTTTCTACTGCTTGTTACATTAACTTTTCGAATAAAACAGATAGTAGGAAACCAGTTTTAGCATTGATAATGACATCAAAATCATTTAAAACCTGGGAATAAATACAGCATATAATCCGTAAGGCCCCACACTGAAGACGAAAACCATTATTAGAATCAAAGGAAGACGTACTAGGACATGGAGCACTATGTCAAGTTCAAGACTGAGATCACACAACAACAATGAATATTTTTGTGGATATTTGCAAGCTAAACTGATTCCAAAGTATTTATAGAAATATAAAGGCCAGGGATATCCAAAGAAGAAAACCATGTGCTTCTCAATGTCTCAACTGTCTAAAGCTGGATTAAGTAAAATTCAGTTGAGCTGATAAGGATGGAAACAGGCACTTCCTGAGAGGATTCCCTCTCTGTGGGGAGAATATGCTTAGCTTCATTAGTCTTCAGAAAATGTTAACGCCCCTGTATAACCACTGCATGTCTATAAGAATGTTAAAATGTATAGGCATCACCAGAGCTGGACAAGCATGTGAAACAACTGCCACGTTCCTTCTTAAGTTGGGAGTATTAGTTGGTACAGTTTGAGACCTTGTTTTGCCCCTGTGTTCTAAATGGAAACCTACACATCCATTTCCAATCACTTTTCCCTTCTAGATGTAAGTAATAAAAAAGATGACAATATGTTCATCAAAGTCATTTACAATTTTGTTATTGGCAGCACAATATATAAAAGTCCAAAACGGTGATTAGGATAGATAAACTGCACTGTGCTCACGTGGTGAGATGCTAGAGAGAACATGTCAAAGTACATGCAAGTGTGTGGATGAATCTCACAAGCATGATGCTGAGAAGACAGTTCTTAAGAGTGGCCCATGTTTAGAAAATCACCAACCCACAGAACCCTTCTGTGCTAGCTGAAGTCAGAAGCAGTTGCCCTTAGAGGTTGGGGAAGAGACTTGAAGAGTAAACATGGAGGTATCTTGGGTAATGGGAATGTTATCTTTTTCCTCTTGATATGGATGATAGTTATAGCATATAGGTATGTTCAGTTTTTGAAATGTTATAACATTGTACACACCAGATATTTTGTAGCTTTCTGTATATGTTTGCTTTCAGTAATGATCACATGGCCACCAAAATAGAAAGTAGTAATTTTTCTCATTTGTGACTCAAATCTAGGTGAGCTAGTTATGGTTAACTAATTTAATAACTCATTGTTATTAAAATATCCACAATGTTTTCTATTCCAGTTTTTTTCTATCCCAAGCATAATTCTTCTCAATATATGAACGTATTTAGATAACATAGGTTATCTATGTCAGATGATGATTCATGGTCATACAAGGATTATATATATAAGAAGTTACTATTACTTTGCTTTTGAAAATGTAAGAACTACAGGCTTCTGCATTTAAGTATTGTTTTTCCACTAGCACAGTGGCTGCCCAAGAATCTACTGCTGTTTCAGCAGCAGTTGTGGCTCCACAGTTACTGGCCTGCTTCTCAGGCAGCTGCCACCAAATGTAGTTTTTAATTAAACCCCTATCATTCTGTTTATCAATAAGACTTGGGAGTCAGAGGCTAGAGTGAAAACCTGCTAGCTCAGAGAGGTTGAGGAGCAGCTAGCTGGCCTTCCCTCTTCACTGGAGTCTAGGAAAGAGAGAGTCCTTCTGCTCCTGGAAAAAAACCTCCACACTCAAAGTTCGTCCATACTACTTCCTGTGCATCTATCTATCCATCTTCCAGACGCCCTCTGACTCTCTATTACTTTCTGTCAACTAGTTGCTGGCTCTGCCTCCTGACCCAAGGTTGATTTTATTTAGTTAACACAAACACAAACTCGGGGTTCACAGTGTAATTGGATATCCAGCAACAGGTCTCTGCATTTAAGTGTTTTCCTAATAATTTAACACATACAGAGTAGTATGTGAAGAAGCCATAAGCCACAAGACCTGGATGTTGTTCAACCAGTAAAAATTTATCAAAGAAATCTGTAGATTATTTTCCCTTCTCCTATTCTCATCCACCTCACCTCGATAGTTTCTTTGATCAAGCTCTCTTGGAACTTAGAACTTTTCATTCCAAGGTCATTTGTTAAGTGTACATGTCACATTTTGGATCATCAACAAAATAAAGAATGGAAAATAGTATCTCCATTAGGTTCAGTTTGTCTCTAATGTTCACACCTCCTCCAGTTAAAATAAGCAGTGGGAAAAGGGAAAGTATCTGTCAATACGTTCACAACTTGCAATGTCCTTTATTACTGGGGCACCTCCTTGTATCTCTGATCCACCTACCTGGCTATGGTAGGCCAACTGTGGAAATGACCATGCTGATCTTAAAGAATGACCCTTCTGGGCTCGGGAAAGAGAAAGGACAAAGAAGTTGAAGTTGTGCATAGACTCCTTTCATGATTCCATGGCTCACTCTGTTAAGACTTTAGGAAAATCATTTTACCTCTGTGACCTTCAGATTTCCAGTCTGTAAGCTAATGACAAACAGTGAATTGTCTTGAATGGTGACTTTTAAGACAGTAGCGAGATTATAGCTAATGAGTAGGCCCTACAGAGCTCATTCTCAGAACAAATCCTTTGGCTGCACAATATTTTCAAAGTAGGATAGTGAAAAAAGATCTGCAGGGGGCTGGTGTGCTAATTGATCAAGGGTTGTCAGGATCAGTTGTATTTTCTCTGTGTTAGTGACTTAAGGTCTTAAACCAAAGTCTCCTCAGTCGTGGTAAGAAAAGTATGCGGTGATATGATTATATTACAATAGGAATCTGTTATCTAATGAAAGGAGACAATGGATATAATTAAACAGGTCCATCTGAAGGCTACTGAGGTGATAGTAACCTCAGTAGCTTGTAAACAGAATTTTAAAAAGAAAATAGAAGCTACTAGTTTCTATCACCTGTACAACAGTAATCACACCCTCATGCACACACTTGAGTGTGTGAAGGGCATGCAATAAAGGGAACAACAGTAGACCCTCTGAAAGTGATCTTGATAGAATTACATAGGAGTTTGGAACCCAGTTGTGATCTAATAGAAAGTCTAGGTTTGGAAAGGGATAGGTTCAAGACTCTTAGAATAGCTATGTAAATAACCGTGAACATATCATTTAACCTCCATTTGCCTCAGCAGGCTTGTTTTAAAAAATAGAACAATAATCCCTAAGAGTTTGTTGTGAATATTAAGTATGGTAATAAATGTTAAAATATGTATAAATTTCTAAGTACAAATGTAAGATATTATTGAGATAACCTTTGGGTTTTAACATTCAAATGCAATCCTGTTTAAGCTCATGAAGCAGCTACTCTCCCTGACCTTGTCGGTGAATCACTTACAAGGGATAAGTGGGAATTCCCAGCCCAGGAACTAATGAGAAGGAGGGATGAAGTAATTTGAAGTCAACTGTTGAAAACCAAGCTTTGCCATATTTCTTTTGTTAAGACAAGCAAGACATTAACTTTTCTAGATATCAGTTTCCTTTTATATGTTAGAATAATAAACTTTTGTAAGGTTATAAAAAATAATGAAAACCTTCTAAATCAGGATACACAGGGGTTATTACCTCTTAAGACTTTAAAAAATAAGAATACACACTTATTTTCATTTTTATATTCATCATACATGGCTATGTTCTATAAGGACACTTTCATGTGAGTTTGCATTGAGCTCTTTTTTTTTTTTTTCAAGACATGGTAGTAGACACTGTGGATATCACTAGGGAGAGACCTGAGCTCTGCTCTCAATTCCTCAAACTGTTTTGGGAGAAATAACTTGAATAAGAAAATATCAATACAGAATGTGATGTGTCATGATGAAGCCATGCCCCAAACGTGGAAGGATCAGATGAGACTTCTTACAGCGGATGAGCCTGCACTGAGAACTGGCTGGTGAGATGGGTCAGTTGCAAGATGGTTCAGTATTCATTTTCTGTGAATGCTTGTAACATGAATCTTAAAAAGGTCTTCTTAATAAAAACAAACCCGGAGCCAGGTATTGGGGCGAACGCTAAAAATCAAAGAAACAGAACAAGCCACAGCTAACTTCGCCTCGATAACATCTCAGCTGATCCTGTTTCCTCAAACTGGAAGCCTCTGACTCCTCATCCAAATGGATCTCAGCTGAACTGCTGCTGAAAGCCTAAAAGCTGAAAAGCCTAAAAAGACTCTAGTTCCTGGTCCTCACACCTTATATGCTTTTCTGCTTCTTGCCATCACTTTCTAGGATTAAAGGTGTGTGTCTCCATGCCTGGTTGTTTCCAGTGTGGCTTTGAACTCACAGAGATCCGGATGGATCTGTGCCTCCCGAGTGATAGGATTAAAGGTGTGTGTGTCACCATTTTCTGTCTAGTGTCTATCTAGTGGCTGTTCTGTTCTCTGACCCCAGATAAGTTTATTAGGATGCACAGTATATTGGGGAACACAATATCACCACAAATGCTGCTACAAATTACCATAAAATAACAGAATGCATTCTCTCCTGGTTCTGGAAGCCAGAAATCCAAAATTAAGTCATCAGGTTCCTTAGAGAAACTCTTTTATTTTTCCTTGCTCGCTTCTGGTGGCTGCCGGTGTCACTCCAAGCTCTCTCTTGGTCTTCACCTCATCTTCCTTGTGTGTTTTCACATGGTATTCTTATAAAGAACGTGTGTCCTGTTCATGACAGCATGTGTGCCTTGGATGACAGGACCACTCTAAAGTTCTCCCCACTTCTTCCACCAGGATCACCTTTTACATCCGTGTTTCCACTGAGTCCTTCCAAGGCAGGTGGCTCTGTCAGCATGGACCATAGAGCTCCAGCCTCACAGGAGCCCACTCCAAAGCCATTTGCAAATGTTCTGGTGTTTGTCACAGCACCATTCCATTCTTGGCTCTGAAAATCTGTATCAAGTTTCTCATAGCTGCCATGACATCATCACAGAGTAGAAAACCTAAAGTCAGATGTTTATATCAAAAAGTCCAAGACATCGTCACAGGGTAGGCAACCTAAGGTCAGATGTTTATATGGAAAAGCTCTGGAGACAGGACATTGAAATCAGGGTGTCACCCTGTTTCCTTGGACGGCTCTAGGAGAAAATCCTTGCCTCTGTCCCCCTTCTGGCAGCTCCTTGGCAATTTTTGGCTTGTATCTACATCTCTGCCTTCATCATTACATGTCCTCTGCCTTTGAGTAACTTCATTTAGCCTTGTAAGAAGGAATAAATCATAAATCATGAGCTTCAGGGCTCATCCTGATCCTGTATGACATCACTTTAGTAAAGTACATCCACAGTGCCCCTATTTCCAAGTAAAGTTTTGTTCTAAGTTCTAGTAGGAATTACTTTTGGAGAGGGTAGAGCACTGTGCTTCTACATTCTACATCTACATCAGATGAATTGTCATGTGCCTTTGTTTTTTACTCACCCTCTTTGTTGACAACACTAATGTTAAGTTGCTATGGTGACAGTTTATTCATTTGACCCATGTATTCATTCTAATCCTCTATTCCAGTCCCAGCTGTGTCTCTAAAATGCTAAGCCCTGACAGAGAGACTGGTGGCTATATCTTGAGAAATCTGGATATTGTGTCCCTCTGGAGATGGGAACTTTGCCAAGATGAGGTCAGAAACAGTAAAATGTTGAGATTTTGTTGTTGTTGTTGTTGTTGTTGTTGTTGTTGTTCATTGGCGTCTACCTGCCACTGGCTGTGGTTAAATAATAATCTCTGGTTTTGCTCAAGCTGGTACTTATTCTAGTTGATAATATAGAGTTCTGTTAACTGATTCTGTGAACTGATATTTAATACATGGTCTGCCATGGTTACCAGCCTGGGATTTGTTACTTTAATGTATCAGTCAATGGCAAAGCCAATGTGTAACACTAATGAATTGGAAGAATCTTTGTAATCACCAGTCGTGTGCCAAGTTCATGACTGAAGGTCGTTCCACAGCAGAATGATAAGGAAGACTGTGAACACATTGTACTCCCTAGGCCTTTGAATGGAGATTTGCAGCATCAATACAGGTGTTTCTCCATCTGACTACTAAAGTGGATGCCTTCCTCTCTCGGCCTTAGAGAATTTAGACTTCTTCTCACTTGAGACCTATGAAATAACACCTCTTTTGTTCCAGAGCATCTGTCTCTCTTATCAGTATTTGTGACTTTAATCGTCTTCATAGCAAAGTATTCTGCAGATAATACTAGAAATTCCACCTCAGACTAGTATAAACCGGATTGGAGTTTTGTTTCTTGACAGTCTTGATGAAAATGTGCTCTGAGCACCTGTTTCATTCATGTTCTCTTATTGGGGAAGCAATTTTCCCACACTCTCCTCCCCACGAAATATCACATCCTAAACCCTTGGAAGCTGTGAAGTTTACCTCGTGTGGTTAAAAAGCATTTGGCACATGAGTTGGACTAGGGATCCTGACGTGGAGGTGTTCCTGGGTGCTCTGAGGAGACTCTAAATGAGATTACCAGAGATAATGGCAAGGGGGTATTGGATTGCATGTAGAAAAGCCGTGTGGCCTTAGAGGCAGAAACTGAAATGCCAAAAGCCTCCATAGACAAGAAAGAGGTTCCCTTTGAGAGTATCTGGAAGAATGTTGCCTGGCCAGCCGCACAATCCCCTCGGCCCAGTAGAACTAACTGGAGTGATTGAACTGTGCAGGAAATAAAGTCCACTATTTTAAGCCACCAAGTTTGAGGCAATTGTTTACCACAGCCTCAAGAAACTAACTTAGGTGTGTAGCATTTTCTGTAGGAAGATGTGAGACACCCATGCTCCTAACAGAAGTGTTCTAACAGTGTCATGTTTCTCAGCAGTCTGTATAGTTAGCAATCCTCCAGCTAATCTGTGGTTTGTGTATCTTAGGTGTAAAGCTCAACCTCACTATCAAAGTTAACTCAAACTCCCCCCAAAAACAGATCCAGACAATAGGAAACCATTCCAGCAAAGTCCTCGCAAACAAGACACATCTACCTGAACAGCACACCCCCGAGTCCCCACCTTCATGAGCAGCCACCCTTCTTCAGCCTCCAGTTTGTTCAGTTTTCATTTCACATTATAAATTAAAGCAGATTAAACCAAAGCTTCCTTCCTTTATGGGTGCAAAATTGATGGAACAACTAATTGTTCTCTCAAACGGCTGATTATATTTCTAGTTGCCTACTCGAAGGTCTAATTAGCCAATTGCATATGCTTTTGTGGGGACGAGGAGATAATTGGCATTCTCAAGCAGGTAATTAGAAAAGCAATTAGTATTGCCCAGACTGATTACAAGGATGAAAATTGTCCCCACCAAAATGGTACCAGTGTCTACTGGGCAGAAAGCCATTCTCTGAAAAGTAACAGCAGACTTAGTGTGTCTGGCAGTATTAGAATGGAAGAGGGGAGAGAAGCCGCACCCTGGACCTGCCTGCGGCCCCAGCAGGCTCATGGGACCACCAGAGCCCTTGCCGTCCTTTACCGTGCACTGCGACTGGGGAAGCTCCCATTGCCAACAGTCACTGCCCGCACACCTACCAACGCGCATGGTCGTTTCCCCCTTGAAAGGCCATTCTGGCGTAGTGATTGTGTAGTGTGTGTCAGTGCCGTCCAGTTTTCACAGGTTGTAAAATTAATGGTTCCAGGGGAGCATCGCCAGGTTGGGCTTCAGCTGCACCCCACCAACCGACTGGTTATCAAACTTCTTCAGGGACATGCTTTAGTGAATTGACCTGCAGCATCCAGCTTCCTGTGGCTTGCAGGGTTCCTTGCTAAAATCCCTGCAGGTTTCCCTTCTTGTGATGCTAACTGCTCTTCGTTACCCAACTAGTTATTCCATGTAAATGAGGAGGGAGTGAAAAAAGAAAACTTGTTCTATCTGACAGCAAGTCAGTGAAATTAACTCTCAAGTCACAAGAAAATAAAATGTATGGAGAAGATTGGTGCCCTGAATACCTGAAAATACTAAGCCTGCTGTCAAGCCAGAGGGAAAATGCCCGAATCACCACATCACCTGACACATTTCAGAATGGGTCCATGCAGCACAAATTACAGAGTGCTGGATGGGGCTGTGGTAATGGCGCCCACCGCTCCTCCCAGAGCCCAGGTGCCCCTGCTAAAAGGGTTCAGGGTGTGGGTTTCCCACTGACAGTTGCTTGTGAGCTCAGGAGCTTGAGGTCAAGTTTCTAAAAATGGCGCAGTCTTCCAGAAAAGCTAATGACTTGGCTTGGACTGAGAAAGGGAAAAGTCTTTGCTGTCTTTCTCCCCGGGTTTACGTTTCTTTGTCCTTCTTCAGCATCCCTCTAGTCCAGTCTGTCCCTGGCTTTAGTCAGGACCTCCTGCTTTGTGAGCCGGGGAGGGGGTAGAAAGAGGACTTGGGGAATCTCCAGTGAAGTGAGAAGAAAACAAGCGGAAATCCTTCAGTGGCAGCGGTTTAAGTACCGTAACACAACTGAAGATTAAAACGGGAGCCCATATCCAGCATAAAGACAACCGAGAGTTTGCTTTTGAAATTAGCAATTACTAGAGGATAATGTTGAAGGATTAAAGGCATTCATTACACAAAAGATAAAGAATAAACAGAATTGCCTTCAAATGAGTATAATAAGGTCTTGTTAGCCAGAGAGTGCAAATATTTTTATTAAAGACATTTTATACCATGCAACACTTTCTCTGTGATCTCATTTTTCCAAAGCATATTACAGTGTGTTGTGTGTGTTTACATATCCCCCAAGTGGATTTGGGGAACCATAGAATGTGTGATCTATGATGTTATTTTATTTACACCATCCTGTCTATTTCTCCAGAGCAGGATACTTTGACAAATCCCATCCAGCCTATACCTTACGCGCCTCCTTAAGTAGAACTGACTTGCTCATTGATAACCTGTGAGCACTGTGTTCATCCCTAAAGCGGCCACAATTGTTTTGCTCCTGGTAGAGTGGCAACCTCTAGGATACTGAAAACCCATGTGCTAAGTCTTCCCTGTAGTGATGAATTATAGTTGGTTTTGTATCTGTTCTTTTTTTTAATAGTGCCATCTGTTTTTTATTTTTTAATTTTATAATTTAATTTTATTTTACATATCAGCCACGGATTCCCCTGTCTTCTCTCCTCTCACCCCCAGCCCTCCTCCTCCAGGGCAAGGACTTCCCTAGGGATTCAGCTCAGCCTGGTAGATTCAGTCAAGGCAGGTCCAGTCCCCTCCTCCCTTCACCCACGCTGAGCAAAGTGTCCCAGCATAGACCCCAGGCTCCAAAAAGCCTGCTCATGCACTAAAGACAGGTCCAGGTCCCACTGCCTGGGGGCCTCCCAAACAGTTCAAGCTAATTGACTGTCTCACTTATCCAGAGGGCCTAGTCCAATTGGGGGCTCCTCAGCTATTGGTTCATAATTCATGTGTTTCCACTAGTTTAGCTATTTGTCCCTAGGGGAGAGGGAGATCCCAGCTGGATCAAGAACAAAGAGGGAGAACAAGGAAAGAGAGACCATGATAAATGAAGACCCCATGGGAATAGGAAGAAGCAAAGTGCTAGAGAGGTCCACAGAAACCCACAAAGATACCTCCACAATAGACTACTGGCAATGGTTGAGAGAAAGCTCAAACTGACCTACTCTGGTGATTGGATGGCCAAACACCCTAACTGTCATGATAGAACTCTCATCCAGTGTCTGATGGAAGCAGATGCAGAGATCCACAGCCAGGCCCCAGGTGGAGCTCCGGGAGTCCAATCAGCGAGAAAGAGGAGGGATTGTATGAGCGAGAGATGTTGAGACCATGGTTGTATCTGTTCTTAAAAAGTGGCAAGCAAGAGCTCCTTAAGCTGGTATCCCACCGGAAGTATGTATGTTATAAAAACTGGCATGGAAGTAGAGTTGGGAAAGGAAGAAAAATTACTCAACTATGCTAGCTGTAAAACATTGTAATTTAATTTTTTAACTGAATATTTTGGTTCTACAGAAGCATGGCATGAATGTTTTTAGAATTACCATTTTAGCTTAAAATTTCCTTTGCTTTTCTAGTTTTGTTCTTTTCTTCTTAATTTTATTTTTTTTTAAGATTTTGTTTTTATTTTATGGATGTGAGTGTTTGGCTGCATGCATGTTTGTGTACCATGAACATTTCTAGTATCCACCAAGGCCAGCAGAGGGCATTGGAACCCCTTGAACTGGAGTTACACACAGTTTCGAGCTGTCATGTGGGTGCCAGGGACCAAACCTGCGTCCTCTGGAAGAGCAGCCAGGGCTCTCAACCACAGAACCGTTTCTCCAGCCCCGAGCTTTATTTTAATAATTAACAGTGATAATAATTTAATCTCTCCGGCTCAAATTTGAGGGTTCTAACAGGAACCCGCTCTCTTTGCCGTCGGCTCTCACTCTGTGTACTCCACGCTGCCCTTGGGGCTTTCAGCAGTGCTGAGGGGGGAATGTTAATGTGTGTGCACCCACACAGCTTCTTTTCCTGTGCTACCTCACCAAAAAATGTGGTTCCCATAGGAAACATGACAGTTTTCATCTCAAAGCCTTTTAGCCCCTGTTTCCTTTGGTGGGAATCACCACACACCCCCAAATTCTCAAAGCTCACCCCTCGCTGGCAGATAGAGTGGCTCTAATACCGCCTTCCTGGTCAAGCCTGGCTGGGTCAGGCTTATCATGCTCTACCCACCCCCTGCTCAGTCCTTCTGCGCCCCTGCCCTGCTTCTCTCCATCGATGCATGGTTATCTACTTCCACCTTCCCACGTGTGAAAAACACCAACCATAGAAGACAAAAAAGGATCTGTACAGCTGGGCAGGGCAGCATAGGCCTTTAATCCCAGCACTCAGGAGACAGGCAGGTGGATCTCTGTGAGTTGAGGTCAGCCTGGTCTACAGAGCGAGTTCTAGGACAGGACTGTACAGTAAGATCCCATCTCCAAAAGAAAAAAAAAACTGTTCTGTACAGTTCAGAACCAACAGCTGGGCCAGTGGAAACTTGTATAACAACACTTAGTTTAGAAATAAGAAACTGTGTTCTTGTCAAAGGTGACCACTGTCTTGGCTTCTTGGAAATCATTCCCTACAGTTCTCTATTGTTTTATTATTTCTTTATATATCCATTAATGATAGCATGTATTTACTCATTTAGAGTAATTAAAATGCCCAACCAAGTTATCTAGCATTCTTTGTGCAGATGAATTTCTGGCATGTTCTATAGCACCCACAAACTTTTTTCTTTTTACAGTACTAGGTATTCAAAGGAGGGCCTCACATGTGCCCCACGTGTGCCTCACCTGTGCCTCACGTGGGCCTCACGTGTGCCCTACCACTGCGCACCATCACAGCTTTTAGTTTGTTTGCTGTTTTGAGGCAGGATCTAGCTAATTTACCCAGACTGGTCTTGAACCCGCTCTGAAGCCCAGTCTGACCTTGAGCTGACCTTGCTGTCTTGGTCCAAAGAAGGTGAGGTTATAAATTGGACCAGCAGGCCTAGCTCTCAATTCATCCTTAACCAAATTAGCTTCTGCCTTCTTCCATTAGCAACCTTCTGCTGCTTTACCTACAGCCTCCAGTTTCTTCTCTCTGACTTTCTTGCCTAGATTGAATTTATTTGAATCTCTGGAATTGCCCTTTCTAGATTGTGTTCAGATTCATCCCCAAGTCTCTTTATGGAACAATATTTATTTTGACATAGGTCAGGACCAATTGACCTGAAAATAATTCACCCCTCAAGAACCTAAGCGACTGCTGAGCAAATACCAGGTAATTGCTCTCATTCCTGGGGCACAAGGATGTGGTGATACAGTTTCTGACTTTGTTTGCCCAAACAGGAACAGGAAAGCTAAGGCCTGGCCCAACAAGGACTCTTTGTTCTTGGGTCCAGTCCTCAGAACGGCCTTGCTTTGCTGAAGGTTGTCATGTGGACAAGCCACAGCCTCCAGCAAGAATACTGCTCACAGATGATCTCATTTTGTTTCAATAATGTGTCCAATCATTTCATATACAATCAAAATGAGTAATCAAGGGTTATGCAAATGAGACTTTATCACCCTCAGAACCTCTGCCATTTGTGCGAGTCCTTCATTCTCCTCTAGTTGAAGTTGCTATTATTCTCGTCGTCCCAGTGTTCCCTGGAACAATGTCCGTCTTTCTTTTGTACACTATAGAGTCCAGAGAACTGCACTCATTTTCTGTCTATGTTGCTAGAATTAGGTGTATCATTCATCTATAATCTGAGTTCTACAATAGCTGCAATCACTGTGTCACTGGCCCCTGAAATGAATTCTTAGATTCAGCAATCACTACACTATCAACATATATTAAGTGGAGTATCCAAGTCCTCTATTGAGAATATTGCCATTTTACCGTCTAGAGCAGCATGGTGAGTGGAATCATATATGTCTGAATTAACTTCCCGAGCAGCCTTTTATTCACTGTTCTGCCTTCTCTTTACATTGGCTGCATTTTACTAGAGACAAAACGTAGAACCTCAGGTGATTCCACATATCCTCAGAGCTCTTCTGATAAAGATAGAATGTGGAAAGTTTTATAAGTAATATATATATATATATATATATATATATATATATATATATATATTTGGTTTGTATCATTGTTAGTACTTCACCTTTCTCCCATTATTCTAAGAACTAAATTTTAAAAATATCTCTTGTTACATTTTTGAAAGAGATTTTGTTGTTGTTGTTTAGCCAATTTAATGTCAATTTATTTGTTAGGTTTAAACAAAAAAAGAAATAAAAACAATCATATAAACCTTCATACATTAAAACTGAGGCATCTGTTTTCAGTTTGAGAGAGTGGCTATTTTAGTGATGAGCTAATACAGTTCTCTGAAAGAATTCTTACTATTAAACATTTAGAACCAATATTATTTGGAAGAAATAATGACATAAACAGTTATGTGTAACACAAATCTTAAAAAGTTTTATTAATAAAAATCCTGGAGCCAGATATTCAGGTGAAAGCTGAAAGATCAGAGGAATAGAAAAGCCCATAAGTTCTTACTGCTAGGAAATCCTCAGCCCAAGAGAGAGCTACTTCCTATATACTCACACCTATATACCTTTCTGTGCCCTGCCATCTCACTTCCTCTCTCTGTCCAGCTCTTCCTGTCTGTCTGTACAGATCTCTATGGTTAACCAGTGCTGCGATTAAAGGTGTGTGCCACCATGCCTGGCTCTGTTCCCAGTGTGGCCTTGAACTCACAGAGATCTGGATAAATCTCTGCCTCCCGCGTGCTAGGATTAAAGGCCTGTGCTACCACTGCCTGACTTCTATGTTTAATAAAGTGGCTGGCTTTTTCCTCTGATCCCCAGGCGAGTTTTATTTGTTCGAGCACAAATAAAATATCACCACAGTTATGTCTAGACACATAGGAGAACTTTAAGAAGTGCTTTAAAGAAGAGGATTAAACAGTTTTTCATCATTGCCACAAAGTAATAATTTGACCATTTTTGAGTGTTCTGCACTAAGGTAATCATGACAAGGTCTCTGGGGTAGTATAAAATGAAAATACAGTGTACAGAAAAAGTAATTGATGGCTATTCGTTATTGTGGCCCTACTAGGTTTTGGTTTCTTGTCATAGGTTATGCCTGAAGAAATGTCGTCTTTTATATATTTGTCTTCAACTCAATTGTGTGATAAAGTTATCCTGTATTTGAAGAATTTTAAACCATCATAGAAATCAACTACAAGTTACTAATATAGCAGAGGTTGGAAGTTCAGCCATGATTATTATTATTATTATCTGAGTTAAAGTGACCTCAACACTTTCAAAAATGTATTGATATAATAGCAGTTCATCATCCACATTCTATTAACCCACACTGAAAATGACACTACCACCATTCACTTTGTAAAATGACATTCAAGACACTGAAAGCTCCATTTGGTTTTGTAACTTGAAACTTGAGAACCACTTGGTAGCATGAATCTTAAAAGTTCTTACTAATAAAATCAAACCCGAGGCCAGTTACTGGGATGAACGCAGGAAGATCAGAGAGACAGAACAAGCCACAGCTACCTCACCTTGCCAGATCCTCAGCTGGTCTTGTCTCCTCAGACTGGAGGCCTCTGAGTCCTCATCCAGAATGAATCTCAGCTGAACTGTGTTGCTAGAAGCCTGAAAGCTTAACCAGCCAAATGCTTAACCAGGCCAAAATGCTTCTAGTTTCTCATCCTCATGCCTTATATACTTTTCTGCTTTCTACCACCACTCCCTGTGATTAAAGGCTTGCTTTCTGGGATTAAAGGCATGAGTCACCATGCTTGGCTGTATCCTTAAACACATGGATTTCTGCCTCTGGAATGCTAGGATTAAAGGTGTGTGCTACCACTGCCTATCCTCTATGTTTAATATTGTGGCAGTTCTGTCTCTGACCCCAGATGAGTTTATTAGCATGCACAATATTTGGGGGAATACAATACCACACCACTTGGTTTTAATGAACACATACAAAGTAGCAGGTGGGAAGCAGCCATAATCTCTGAGTCATTCAATGGTGTGTCACACCAGTTGGCAGTACACTCATGTGACTGTCCGTCCATTTGTTCATCAACTGTACATTGACTGATCACTGCATTTATGAGACACTAACTCCTGTACCTGGAGAAAACAGAATAAGCTTTAGAATAAAATCAGTAGGGGTGGAAATGAAGAGTAGGTTCTCCTGGGGTAAGAATTTGAGAAAAAAAAAGATAAATATGTTGTAATGACACTTGTACAACTCCAGGTGTGTGCTGAACACATCAGTGAGCTATGCATGTGCATTTTAAGTAGGTGGATTTTATGGAATGAGAATTTAATAAGGGCTTATTGACGGAAGAGATGACAATATTATAATGGTATTGATCATAGTATTACTGCCATTCACCCAGTGCTGACCAGCAGTGAAGTAGTCAGCCTCGGTTTATGAGGTAGTTCTGAGATCATTGGGCCACTTGAACTCATAATCAGCACTAACTGCGCATAATCCTCTAAAGGTGCAGAACAGCTCAAGCTTGATAATACATTATCCTTTCACTTAAATTGAAGGAAAAGTCATGTGTATTAAAAGAGCTTTTGTATCCCTAGTAATTTAATGTATTTTTTTCCTAAAATTGGGAACATTTTTCTGTTTAACCACAATACAGCTATCAGTGTGTAGAAATCATCAGTGTTGCTACCATCCATTCCTCAGGTCCCATTCAGTATTCAGCACTTGTTTCCATCACTTGTATCCTGTGGTAGTTTGAATAGAAATGGCCTCCATAGGGTCATATATTTGAATGCTTAGCCTCCAGGGAATGGAACTGTTTGAAAAGATTAGAAGGATTAGGAGGTGTGGCCTTGTTGGAAGAAGTGTGTCACTGGGGATGGGCTTTGAGGTTTTAAAAGCCCATGCTAGGCCCAGTCTCTCTTGCTCTCCCTCTCTGCCTAAGGACCAGGATGTAACTTTCAGCAATTGCTCCAGCACCTGCCAGCATGCCACTGTGCTGTCCACCATGAGGGTAAGGGACTGAAACTGTGAACAAGCCCCCCAATTAAATGCTTTCTCTTATGAGAGTTGTCTTGGTCATGGTGTCTCTTCACAACAGTAGAACACCAACTAAGACATGGCCCAAGTCCAGTGAAATACCAAGGACTGTTTCATTTTTCTCTAAATATTTTTTTCAATCGTTCCTTGATTTCCATATGCTTGACCATTAAAAGGAATTGTTTTGCAGAGGACATTAGAGTCCACTTGGATTTATCCAGTGTCTCTTCATGATTAGTGCCAGGTATTGTCACTAATGGCAACAGAGGCCTCATTCTTCTTACTGCATCCTCTCAGATCAGCACAAAGGGTTACTTCTGTGTCCTTTCTACAGATGTCCATTAGTGTTGGGGGTTTTTACTTTTTGGGGGGACCCACCACCCAGCTATCACATAAATCACATGGAGACTTATTCTTACTTATAAATGTCCAGCCTTAGCTTGGCTTGTTTCTTGCCAGCTTTTCTTAACTTTAAATTATCCCATCTATGTTTTGCCTCTGGGCTTTTCCCATTATCTCACTTCTGTAAATCTTACTCTAACTCTTCTTACTCCGTGGCTTGCTGTGTAGCTGGGTGGCTGGCCCCTGGAATCCTCCTCCTTCTCTGGCTACTTCTCCTTTTCCAGATTTCTCCTTCTCTTTATCCTGTCTGCCTGCCAGCCCTGCCTATTTCTCTCTCCTGCCTTACTATTGGCCATCCCGTACTTTATTAGACCATCAGGTGTTTTAGACAGTTACAGCAGTAACACAGCTTCACAGAGTTAAACAAATGCAACATAAACAAAAGTAACACACCTTAAAATAATACCTACAACAGTCCATATTCTGTGAACATGGCCTTGTGATTTGGTATAAGCAGTTCAGTCTTGTTTCTACTTTTGCTACCTTGGCCATTTGTCCACAAAGTTGTGGCTCCTTTTGTGTGGAGTTACATTGAGAAGCTTCGGTTTCTTGGGCTTGTTTGTTGCTGTCAAGGTGTGACTTCTCCCAGGCCCCGCGGGACATGCATGTGGTATCTCCATGCATGTGATATTTCTTTTTCTGTACATTGAAAATACTGAGTTTCCAATAAAAGCTTCAGTTCCAACTTAGTTTCCAGGTTTGAAACTCTTCTAGTTAGATGATGAACCCACTGCCAACTATACTTACTATGATTACTTTATGAATTTGGTTTTGTTTCTGTTTCCTATCTCAGCTGCCCTCCATTCCTAGTGCAGATAACTTTCTTCCCTCCCACCTTGGTCCTCAACCCCAGCTCCTGCCCCACCTGACTGCTGGTGCTGTCCCACTGTGTGCTTTGCGTTCCACACCTGAGCCCACCTCACTCTGCCGGGACATGAGACCCTCTCGGCAGGGTTACCACCGCATGCACACACTTTCCCCACTCAGGCTCTGGGTCTGCACATGGCCATAACCCTCCCCATCTGCCAGGTCTCTGATACGCCAGGTTGTGTAGCTTCTCTGTAGAGCTCTTTCTTACCACGTCTGAGAATGCCTTATACCAGCCCCACGTGGATGTCCTCCTTTACCCTCCCACATCCTTACGTTACCTCTGTCCCCTTCATGAAGAACTGCTCACTTCTGTCTATGTGTGGATTCTGACTTGACCACATCTCGGATGCCCTGGTTGGGCACCTGTGACTCTCCTTGGCCCCTGCTGTGGATGCCTCCCTGGCTCTGGCCCACCAAATGACTGTAGAACTAAATTATCCAGAAAAGGAAAGGGAAATAAATAAAAGAGAAAGGGAAGGAAGAAAGCTCACATATTTTGGCTTCACATGTCTTTCTCACCTAACAGAGTGACACTTGTGGGTGAAAGGCCACATGTCCCTCTGTCCTTTTCTCATATCCTAAGAGAGTCTCTTACACAAAGAAGTAGGAACTCAGTAAGTGCTTGTTAAATTAACATCAGCCAGGTTAAAGTTAAGAATTTCAGTAATCCCAGACTTTACCTCTTACCAGTGACCTCAGTGAAATCTTTTGAGCTTCATCAATGTAGAGGATAGGGACTCCTCAGCAGCACGGCCACTTGATTTCCAAAGAGGACAAAAGTGCTTCGAAAGGAATTTAGCAAGGTGAACTCTTACCTTTCAGAGCCTGGGCCTTGAAATACAGCACAGTGATCACGTGAACAAATCTGTTGATTTACTTTTAAAGTCATAAGTTTAAGAATAGCAACATAAAATGCACAGCTCTTACCTCTTGGTATCACAGATCATAAATGATCAGAAATATGCCCTATTTTCAAAGCAGAGCTGAGTACATTAACTTCTGTATGTGCTCAGTCTTACAGCCATTCCCAAAAGTGATTGCAGAAAATGATGTCTGGAGGAGTATCACATCACAATAACCAATGGGGAGCAGAAATTATATAAGAACAACCAGTCGGGGCAGGGAGCATTCTAACTCTGAGGTTTCTACCCTTCCTTCCTGTTACTTGCAGGGACAAAGTTTTATTTGTTTATCTCCTTCCTGATTATTATTATCATCCATCCAAGATCATTAAATACTCAGGATCAGCTACATAATTTATGGGGCACGATGACAACGAAGTGTAGAGCTACTTGCCCAAAAAATTAAAAAGAGAAGGAGAGAAAAAAGTTGTCCTCTGGTAGTGCAAAGCTGTGACACCTTTCATTTCCCAGTCTCTCTCAGCCTTATGGCATGTTCACGTCTGTGCAGGTTCGCATTTCCTCACACAGGTATGCATACCTGGTGTCCTGAGTCTCTGGAAGTGCCTGCAGGTTCACCTATGACTGCAAGACCGAGAGTATGGGCGCACACCACCTGTAATGCAAGCACGTGGGAGGCTGAGGCAAGAGGGCTGCCATGAATTTGAGGGTAGCCTAGAATCGGGATCAAATTCCTAGCCAGCAGCAGCTCCAAAATGAGATCCTATCTCATAAGCCAAAAAGGGTAGGGTTCCTACATCTGTTCTCATATTCTCTCTCCCTCTCCCGCCCACACCCCACCGTGTTTATATCAGTGTTGGTGTCTGCCAGGTACTGACAGGTCCTATGACAATGTAAAACTAGGTTTGGTGTAGTCAGTGTGGTAGACAGATAAAATTGTATTTCATTTACCTCATGAATGGCTATCATTAGGAACACAAATGCTTTGGATGATATAGGGAAAAGGTAACTATTATATACTTCTGGTAGGAATATAAATTCATATAACCATTGTGGAAATCAGTATACTAAAAATAGAACTACTGCACAGTCCAGCTTCCCACTTCTGGGAATATACCCAGAGGAATCTTAAGTCAGTATATTAAGAGATACCTGCACATCATATCTATTATTTAGTACATCAGTACTAATTACAGTGTCCCTGTGTAAACTTAGCCCAGGCATTCATCGCACATGAATGAATAACAAAGAGTGTGTTTACACAATACTGTTGCATCAGTACTAATTACAGGATCCATATAAAAACTTAGCCCAGGTATTCACCAGCAGATGAGTGAAGAACAAAGAATGTGTATGCACAGTGCTGTTGTAGTGAGCCACAAAGGAGAATGAGATTATGTTCTCTGAAGGAAAATGGATGGATCGCCATGTCAAGTGAAATATGCAAGACTTAGAAAAAAATACCACATTTTCTCTCTATGTGGATTCTAGATTCTATGTACACATTTAATTATTTTTATAAATAATACATTATATCCAGATGACATGAAGGAAAAGACAAAACTGCCTGGGCAAAGGATGGGGATAGAGTGGCGAGAACAGAGAGTGGACGAGAAAAAGGTGTAACGGGTCCAGGCCTAAGATGCATTTGAATATGTGTGCCATTATGTACCATAGATATCTACAATGCATTTTTAAAATTTTGCTTTTTTTTAATTTATAAAGATATCTCATTCTAAAGATATCCCATCTGTGGCTGAATGATCCAAAGTCGCTCATTCTCTGCACATTGTCTTTGCCAAGTATCATCTATTGCAAGAAGAAGGTCCTCGGGTGAGGGCTGAGTGATGATCTGCTCTATGGGTATAGTAATATACCATTAAGAGTCATTTTATTGCTGTGTTCCTCCAGCAGAATTAAACAGTAGTAAGTTTTCCCCTAGGCCCATGGCCTATCTAACCTAATGGTCAGGTTCTCGTCCACTTTATCAGTGCCTGGTGTGGATTCCATCTCACAGAGTCGGCCGCAGATCTGATGTTAGCGAGTGGCTGGTTACTTTATAACGTCTGTGCCGCCACTGGGCCGGTGTGTCTCTGTGGAAGGTCACAGAGTTTAAAAAAACAATTATAAAATAGGTTAGCAAAGGTGACATTGAAGCAGAGGTCAAGAGAAGTGATGGAGGAATTCAGGAGGATACTCACAGAAAAAGAAAGATGCATGAAAGGGTGAACAAATCTGTGTTCTCCTCAGTAAATGCTACGTATTTCAGATGCAGTTTCTCAGGATCCTATCACCCCCCTCCCACCTCTCCCTACGTTACTCATCTTGTTTTTGGAATCTCTTCCACCATATCCCTTCCCAATTAAGTTAGCCCACGTAAGAGTTCTGTCTTCTCTCACTCATGTAGAGAGGCTTTTAGCTCCCTGCTCCAAATCTCTCTTCCCTCTGCTCTTTCTAATGCTGGTGCTATAGTCTCCCACATAGCCAATGATGTCTTCTCAGAAATCCAGTTGTGTAATTACATCTCACCAAAATGTGGAAGTATGAAACCACATGCTATCCCCAAATGCCCTCTGCTGGCCTCTGTGCTGTCCACTCTGTCCTGTGATGGAGCACTTCTTGCCCACTTGCCTTAGTCATCCTGTGATCTCTGCTCTGTCTCGTATTATTGAAGACCTACTTAGCCTCAGCCAGTGGCATCTTTGCTTGGAAGTCTTTCATCTCATTAGGATTCCCTACATGGTCTCTATTTTCTTTCTTTCTTTCTTTCTCTCTCTCTCTCTCTCTCTCTCTCTCTCTCTCTCTCTCTCTCTCTCTCTTTCTTCTTTCTTTCTTTCTTTCTTTTTCTTTTGTTTTTTTTTTTGGTTTTTTTGAGACAGGGTTTCTCTGTGTAGCTTTGCGCCTTTCCTGGAACTCTCTCTGTAGCCCAGGCTGGCCTCAAACTCACAGAGATCCACCTGGCTCTGCCTCCCGAGTGCTAGGATTAAAGGTGTGCACCACCACTGCCCGGCAGGTCTCTGTTTTCTATAAAGTCCCTCTGCACATAGAATAAAAAGCTACCCTTAAGTCAGTGATGCCTTCTTATTCATCTTTATAGTCACCATGCCTGTTTGCTTTGCACTTAATAAACACTGAAAGCTTGTTTGTTGCACTCAGTAGTAATGACATTAATATTATTAATAGCAGTGGTATGAAATCTTTAAATAATATACTTGGAAATAATGAAAATTAAAATAATTTGAATTAAAAAATAGTGATTGTTGAGGGATACTGTTCTTGCTTTCTCCTTTTGCTCCAAGTGCCTCTTGAAGAAGCAGAGCAGCATGGAGCTGTGTGCCAGATGACAATAATCAGGGAACACTAACTCAGAATTGAGATACTTCTACCTCCCCATGCTCTCCCAGCCTGGACCTCTGGATCAGGCCAATAAAATGTGCACTAACACTCCAAGCGTTCCTGGAGTCACTGCCACTGTCCCAGAACTCAGGTCAGTTTGAGGTCTCAGAATTGCCCTCATCGGTTTTCAAGTTAGATCAACTACCAGTAGGTGGCACCAAACTTCAGACTAGGGTAGGTGAAACGCAACCAAAAAGCCGCTCAACCCAGATGGCTAGCTGTCCAGCTTACCTCCGTCATTTTGGATTCTTATAGAAGTGCAACCCTACATTCTACACAGCTGAACTTTCTGGAAAGTATTTATGACACTATGGCAGAGTCTCATTGTGCCATTTCCTAAGATCCTACTGTGTAGATCAGGTACCGAATGCAAGCTTTATCTCTAAAGCTCACAGCAGCCTGTGAGACAATAGGGACTGGCATTAGTCTCCTGTTTGTGAAGAGCATGATGCTGAGAGAATCATCTCTCCCCAGTATTGCACAGCTAAGTGATCTTTTCATAGTCCACTGTACTTCTGAGTCAAAGAGAGGAGGAGAAGGAGAGAAGGGGGCAGTAGATGGGTCACTGCAAGCTCTCTCCTCTGTCCCATGGTTGCCACTCTGCTCAGGAAAGAAGTGCTTCTAGCTGGTTCTGTCCTTCCTTCTCTGATTGTCCTGTACACTCGAGACTTTGCTAGTATCTTTATGGAGTCCTCGGAATTCACATGTGGGACTGCCCCTCCCCCCCCCCCCAGCCACAGTGTGACATGGAGAGGTAAGGCCTTTTGGAAGCAGTTAGGTTAAGATTAGGTTTGGGATTTTCCTTTCTTATTGACTCCTATGAAGACTGAGCAGAAGGCAGCCATGAGCCTGACAAGAAGAAGGCCCACACCAGAGCCCTGCCATGATAATATGCTATCTCAGATGGCCAGCCTCCAGAGCAATAAGAACCAGTGTTTCTTGCTCAAGTGACTGAGTCTCTGGCATTTTATTATGGCATTCCAAGGAGTTGAAGGAAATTGTATTCTCTGTGCAGGAGCAAGTAAAAAGTCTTTAGCTCATCAAGACCTGGACCCAGAAGCAGGCTCACAGGAGCATTTCCCAGGCCTAGGCTGTCCCTTCCTTCTGTAAATGTGGCCCCTCTCTTGCTGTAGTATTTGGATTTTCTACTAGTTTGTGGCTTTCCCACTGATAGCCTTGTCCTCCATTACTTTAAATGTTTACCTGTTTTGATCCTGAGGAAGTCTAAGTTCTCTGGAAACCACAGTCTTCATAGCTACTTGAAAAACCAAAAGGGGAGCCAGAGTAACTAGATAGGAAGGAAACAAATGGAGGAAAAACATAGTGGAGGTAAGTGTGAGTTAAAAGGAGATAAAACTATAAAGCAAAGGTTCTGAAATCACAGCCAATTGTTCCGCTTTGGTTGTGTTTAATAAACTCTTCTGCCCTTGTTTGCAGCAAGGATGCTAGAGCATTATTATATTATTATACTTGAAATGCAAATTATAGTCTAACCTCTGTTGCTTTTCTAAACTCTTTAATTGTTTAATTTGTGGATGAAGGATATTGTTCTTGGGTTTTATTGGTTAAGATCTAAAATTATCTACACCCACACAGCCTCCTGTCTCCATGAACAAGGCTCTACTATTCTACTGGCTTGTCAGCCGGATTTTACTGTTCCAAGAAACTCTACCCCAGAAAGATGAAATCATCATGCTAGTTAGATTTCATCAACAAACCTAGACATAAGAGAGGCTCATAGAGGAGCTCCCTCCATCAGATTGGCCTGTCTGGGGGGCATTTTCTTGATTGCTAATTGATGTGGGAGGACCCAGCCACCCCTGGGCGGGTGGTCCTGGGTTGCATAAGAAAGCAGTATGACCAAGCCATGGGAAGCAGCATACCTCCATGGCCTCTGGTTCAGTTCCTGCCTCCAGGCTCCTGTCTTAAGTTTCTGCCTTGACTTCCATTCCTGATGGGATGTAAGCTGTCAGATGAGGTAAACCTTTTCCTCAGAAAGTTGCTCTTGGTCATCATGTTTGTTACAGCAATAGCAATCAGAGTTGGACAGTGATAAACACTTCCTTACTTTTTTCAAGGACTTTTTGAAAATCCATCCAGAGGGACATTGAGCAGTCTGCCATTCAATAGGTGGCATTGGCTGGGGACCCTCTAGTCTCAAATTTATTTCGAAGCCCACACCTCCTGTGTCCACCAACCCCAAACTAACAGATATTATCTTCACCAACTCCCAATCAGATCAGTCTCTATTGTAAGATCTGCAGAAATCCTCGGAGTCTCTCAGATCTCACTGTTGAGTGGGACAGGGGCGTGTGTCAAGGAAACAACCTCCTGTGGCACACCTCACAGTAAACAAACTTTGTCTCTTTTCAGGGAATTAAATAATAATAATAATTTTGTTCAGTTTGTGGAGAGTCATCTTTCCACATGGAAGTGACTGAAGCCATTTTGTTTCTGTTTCATGACATGTACTCTAAAGGTCTGATTTTGTCTGGGAAATAGAACCTAGGAAACTTTTATCTTATATACTTATATCTGTAAATCCATCATAATTTTCTTTAAAAAGAAAACATTCTGTCCAAATCCTACAACAGAATCACAGAAATGGAAAAAAAAAAGAATTAGTCATTTTTATCAGAGAAAACTTCATGGAAAAATTATAAAATCATTATAAATACAATTTATCTGAAGTTATATTTCAAGATTACATTATTTTCTCTCTGGCATTCAGACACCTGAAATTCACATTAAAATATGTTGGTGAATAATTCTCATTCTCAGAAGTACCTTTTAAAAACTGCAATATTTCATAAGAACAGCATAAAATGAAAATAATTGACTGTCTCTTGCCTTGTGGCACTCAACTTTTAATCTAAATAGATATGAAGCATAATGGCATTCATCTATATGAGACATTTGTAGACTTAAGAGAAATTAAGTCACAAGACTGCAAGACCAGTTCATAAATCAGCAAATCAGATAAATGGATAAAACTTTCCCAGAACGCTACCCAGGGGTTCCAGACTCCCTTGCAATTTGTTACCAATTCTGTGTATCTTTTTAGAGGAGGTTCATCTCCTATTGAATGTTTGGCAAAAAGATTATGGAAAATTAGAATTTATAAGAGCTTGCAACATTTATGCCATTTTTGATTTAACAATTTAGATGACTTGTTCAAAAAATTACCCCTGATTTTCATTTTCTTTGTAGTTTACTGAAATGCTGCTGCCATCCGGAGATCATAAAAGCACAGCAGAGACGCTGCCATACCACCATTAAGGCCATACGAAAAAGCAAAATGTTGCAGCTAAAAGTATTTTTAATGACTTGAAATTGCTTAGAGTGCTTTTAGAAGTAAAAAGGGTGCTGATTTATTTAGCTGGTATACTTAACCTAAATTAATTTGGCAAGACTACTTTGGTCCTAATCCTCATACAATAAAATTTATATGTTAATATTTTTAAATGATGCATCATTTTCCCTGGTGGAGATAATATATTGCAATGACACAAATCTACCAGCAGTCACTTAAGAACGAGGGGAATTAACCCATCACTTGGGTATGAATAAAGGCTTCATCTCTGTATAGACTGAGTTTGTGTTTCTGTGTGACCTTGCAGATCCAGCGTCACTAGGTGAACCATAGAAAACCAGTCCATTCTTAATTGCTCTTGGCAAGAGTTTCTAGGGAAATACCGTAGGTCTTCTTGCATAATTTTGTCTTAGTGTTTTTATATGTTTTAAGAAATAATTTTTATAGGTCTTTCTAATTTGTATATTCTTTACTACTGATTGGATGTTACTGAAATTCTCCATAGAGACCACTTCCATTTCGTTACTCTTTTAATAAACATTAACCAATAACAAACATATAAATATATTTTCTGACTGGATAGTCTATCAGGACACCCAGACTCTGTTATATATGCATTGTTTATTATGTTCCATATCATGTGCTTTTCTTCAGGTTTAGGGTCATGGCCTTGACATTGAAGATAAACATCACAAGAGATACCTTTAAACTAGGAAACTTTGTTATATATCTTAGATGAATGTGTTAGGCTCACACAGCTGACTTTTAATTCATTTTAACTATGTTCCAGATACTGTGACGTCTGGTCTGCCTTTTAAAGTTGATTGTCTTGATTGTTTATTTAACTAATACCTCCCCCCCCCAAAAAAAAAATACTTGAATGCAAAGTATCTGAATCTGTATTGGTGTGACCTGAATGCTTGCATACGTCCAAACTGTCTTATGCTGAAGTCCTGACTCTCGATGCGAATATCATCCAGAGCTGGGGAGTCTGAGAGATGATTAGGTTGTGAGGGTGGTGCCCGCATGGAAGGTGTTAGTTCCAGTTTCAGAAGAGCATACAGTGAGCAGAAGGCCACCTGCAAGCCAGGAAGTGTTCCCTCACCATAGTCACAAATCTACCAGCACCCAAGCTCTGACCCTGGGCTTAATTTCCCCAGCTTTAAGAGTAAATATTTGCTTTTGTTAGTATTTATATGAGCCAAAATGACTGAGGCTCATGCGTACCACAAACAATAACAAAGTTACCTTAAAACAAAGCTGGGGTTTCTGTTAGATGGAAATATTATGTAATAGGGATAATCTGCCTTGCTCTACACTTCCTTTAAGTATGAAATGTATTATAACTATAAGGACATCAATTTGAAAATAGTCTTTAATATACAATGAATACATTCTATACAACCTCCTGAGAACACACTCCTATTGGTTTTATGTTAGTTTAAGGATTAGTCTATAAAATGTGTAAGTCCAGAGAATAATTGTAAAGGTGGATTTATTTCAGTGACTTTCTAGAAAATATATAAAAATATAGGAAGTCCTTTCAGGATCTAGGTGTCCATTGTTTCCTATAGAGTGGCCACGTCTGCAGTCCCCGTTGTTCAGTATAGAGTGGCCACATCTGCAGTCCTGTTGTTCAGTATAGAGTGGCCACATCTGCAGTCCTGTTGTTCAGTATAGAGTGGCCACATCTGCAGTCCCATCGTTCAGTATAGAGTGGCCACATCTGCAGTCCCCGTTGTTCAGTATAGAGTGGCCACATCTGCAGTCCTGTTGTTCAGTATAGAGTGGCCACATCTGCAGTCCCCGTTGTTCAGTATAGAGTGGCCACATCTGCAGTCCTGTTGTTCAGTATAGAGTGGCCACATCTACAGTCCCCATTGTTCAGTATAGAGTGGCCACATCTACAGTCCCCATTGTTCAGTATAGAGTGGCCACATCTACAGTCCCCATTGTTCAGTATAGAGTGGCCACATCTACAGTCCCCATTGTTCAGTATAGAGTGGCCACATCTACAGTCCCCATTGTTCAGTATAGAGTGGCCACATCTGCAGTCCCGTCGTTCAGTATAGAGTGGCCACATCTGCAGTCCCCGTTGTTCAGTATAGAGTGGCCACGTCTACAGTCCCGTCATTCAGTATAGAGTGGCCACGTCTGCAGTCCTGTTGTTCAGTATAGAGTGGCCACATCTGCAGTCCCGTCATTCAGTATAGAGTGGCCACATCTGCAGTCCCCGTTGTTCAGTATAGAGTGGCCACATCTGCAGTCCTGTTGTTCATTATAGAGTGGCCACATCTGCAGTCCCGTCATTCAGTATAGAGTGGCCACGTCTGCAGTCCCGTCGTTCAGTATAGAGTGGCCACATCTGCAGTCCTGTTGTTCAGTATAGAGTGGCCACATCTGTAGTCCCCGTTGTTCAGTATAGAGTGGCCACGTCTGCAGTCCCGTTGTTCGGTATAGAGTGGCCACATCTGCAGTCCCGTTGTTCAGTATAGAGTGGCCACATCTGCAGTCCCCGTTGTTCAGTATAGAGTGGCCACGTCTGCAGTCCTGTTGTTCAGTATAGAGTGGCCACGTCTGCAGTCCCCGTCGTTCAGTATAGAGTGGCCACGTCTGCAGTCCTGTTGTCCACCCCATTCCCCTAGCTGTAACCGCTTTGCCAGTCCCAACAGAGCATGCTCAGGTTTGTCCTTGAATGCTTTCATCACAGAGGAAGTTAATTGTGTCAGTTTTATATACTACATATTTTAAACAGGACCATGAGTCTTTCTTTTGTGCTTTGGAGTTGTCTGCTTGGATGAATCTTTCCTCTCTCCCTTTGGCCTTCCTCCTTCCCTTCCTCCTGCCACCCTCCCTTCCTCCCTCTGCTATTTACAGTGCTGTAAGAGAAGGCCTCATAAGCAGACGAAACAGCAGCTAGATACCTCAGAGCATCTATTCGTGTTTTAGCCCTCTTAGGTCAGGCATTTGCCTATCAGTATTTCTTTCCTTCTGTTCTGCTCCGTATTAGTACCACCTACTTGACTCTGCTGTGCTGAGACTTTGACAAGAGGGTGTCAGGCAGTTTGTAAGGTGGCAGACCCAAGACAGCGTTGCCTTCACAAGGCCCTAAGGTGAGTGTGTTGGGGGCAGGAGAGGCATTATGATACCGGTATATTCAGGCAGCTTAGGCAACTTGCAGCATCCCTGGCAGAGTTGTCAGGGACTTTTAGTAACTAGATTATAAAATCATCCCAATATAACCTTACATCACACAAGATGACTTCAGTAGAATGGATTTTCACGTTCAGAAATCGTGTGCATTTTCCCAGCATGACACTCACTTACCTAACATTTTACGCCACATAGAACGATAAATTATCCAGTGTGATCTAGAGTCATCAGACACATTTAAAAGTTTTATTGTACAGTATTTTAAAGTTTACTAACCATTATATAAAATTAATAAGATAGTTTATACAGTTTCTTGCTTTATTGACTGTGGGTAATAACCTGTAGGTGGGAATGATGTGACTAATAGCTTTTAAAAGAAACTTATTGAAACTTCAATAATGTATTGCAGTGTTTTTCGAGTATATTTCACTTCTGAAGTCTTAGGAGAATGGTCAGATACCAAGTTGCTTTCTTCAGTGACTATTTCATGGAGAATTTTCTTAAGTGAAGACGGGGGTTCTAATGCATAATTTTTTCAGCAGACTATTGAAGTTGAAATTCCATTTCCAGAGTCAGTCAGCTTTGTTTCGTGCTGTATTTTTAGCATCCTGAGCTACTGAGCAGCATTGCTCTAATTAATAACTGTAGGGTGAGTCAGTTCCACTGCTGCTCTTCTATTAACTGCAATTTCCTGTAGGAAATTAATAAGATGGAAGGAGGGGTGGCCGGCGAGAATAAATAATGCTACTTTTGCAAGTCACTCAAATTCATCGGAATAGAGTAAGCTGCACAACTTCTGTTAAAAGAAAAATCAATATTGTAAGAGAAACTACTGTAAACTTCCTCAATCAATTCTTTTTTAACTCTTTTTTTCCTTTTATTGAAAATAGTATTTTTTTTCCTCACAGAATATATCCTAATTTTCATTTCCTTCCCCCTCTGCCCCTCCTAACTCCTCCCCTCCCATCTGGATACATACCCTTTCTGTCTCTACTTAGAATTCCAATAGTCTTCTAAGGGATAATAATACAATAAAATATAGTAAGATAAAACAAATACTAACCCATCAGAATTGGACAAAGCAAACAGAAGGGAAAGAGCCCAACAGAAGGGACAAGAAACAGACTCACTCATTCACACACTCAATAATCCCATAAAAACACTAAACTGGAAGCCATAATAGATAAGCAAAGGATGTGTAGGTTAAAAAGGGAGAATATAACACATGTGTATCTATATATGCTAAAATAGAAAATAAATAAGATAATTTTTTAAAAAGAAAGAAAAGCCCTGGCATGACATTATGAGACTGGGAACCTCCAAAGATGCCACTGAATTTGTTTTCTGTTGATTATCTGTCTACTGTTGGGTGTACAGTCTACTTGAAGAGTAGTTTGTTTCCCTAGTGAGACTCCCTTGGAGGCAAGTAAAGTTTCATTTACAAGTGGCTTATCAATTGGAGATGGCTTCTGGGCTAGGGGGTGTGGCCATGTGTCCACTTCTCCTTTCAGCTCTGGGACCCTACCTGGTACAGACCCATGAAGGCCCTGCACATGCTGCCTCAGTCTGTGGGTTCATACATGCATCAACTCTGTTGATTTAAACGGCCTTGTTTTCTTGGTGTCCTCCATACCCTCTGGCTCTGTACTCTTTTCACCTCTTCTTCTGGGGGGTTCCCTGAGCCCTGAGGGGAGAAATTTGATGGAGATATCCCATTTGGAGCTAAGTGATCCAAGATTTCTAACACTTTGCATAATGTCTGTCTGTGGGTCTCTGGATTTGTTCCCATCTGCTGCAGGAGGAAGCTTCTCTTATGTTGGCTGAGCAAGGCACTGGTCTATAAGTACAGTAGAATATCATTAGGAGTCTTTTACTATTATGTCTTCGTGTTTGTTTTTACCCTGGGTCCCTATGCTGTCTAGTCACGGTGTGGGTGTGGCCTCTGTCTCATGGAGAGGGCATTCAGCCAAACCAGACGTGGTTGGTTACACCGTAAGTCTGCACCACTGTTGCACTAGCTTCTCACATCCAGGACACCTTTTCCAGTCGTTGGTTTTGTGACTGGTTTGGTGTTTACCTTTCTCCTTTGATGGCATGCAATACATTCCTGTACTAAAGATGCTAGAAAATGGGGTAAAGACTCTTATGTAGGCACCAGCTTAACTTCTCCGTGTTCCGTGGGTTGTGTGGTGTTGTCTTTGGCAGTGGGAACTTGTCACCAGTTTGTGGAGAGCAGCCTATAGTCTTGGCAGCAGCCTGGATTGTTTGGAGATTCCCAAAGGACCCTTCTGGCCAACAGTTCAATGTCATCAAATCCAGGAACTGGAAGCTTCATTTGGTGACAAGATGGCTGGTTAGGACTCTGTCTCCCCCATTATTTGGTGATTTTAGTTAGATTGCTGCACATATGTATCCATTTGAGAAAGCTTCTATTCTCTAGTTTTAGGTTTCCATACTACTCCTCAAATGGCTCTTAATTTTAGCTATCCCTCACCATACCCCCTCCCTCTCCCATCTCCACTTTATTTTGCTCTTCCATGCCCCCATCCATCCATAACTATCTATTCCATTTCCCCTTTCTAATGAGATGCATCTGCCCACCCCCAAGTCCCTTACACTAGCTAACCTCTGTGGTTCTACAGAGTATAGCTTGGTTATTGACATATCAGCTAATATCTACATATACGTGAATACATACCATATTTGTCTTTCTGGGTCTGGGTTACCTTACTCAGGATATTTTCCAGTTCCATCCATTTACCTGTGAATTTCATGATTTCATTTCTTAACACTTGAGTGTAAATGTACAACATTTTCTTTATCTGTTCATCTATCGAGGGACATCTAGGTTTTTTCCTATTTCTGACTATTATAAATAGAGCAGCAGTTAACATGGTTAGGTAAGTGTCTTTGTGGTGGTATGAAGCATTCTTTTTAGTATATGCCCAAGAGTTGAAAAGCTGGATCTTGAGATTTATAAAGCGCTGCCACACTGATTTCCATGGTGGCTGTACAAGTTTGCACTCCCATCAGCAATGGATGAGCATTCTGCTGTGGGATGGTCTGTATGTCAAATTGCTCTGATTGATCAATAAAAAAAAAAAAAAAAAAAAAAAAAAAAAAAAAAAAAAAAAAAAAACACTGATTGGCCAGTGGCCAGGCAGGAAGTATAGGCGGGACTAACAGAGGAGAAAAGAAAGAACAGGAAGGTGGAGGGAGACACTGCCAGCCACCGCCATGACAAGCAGCATGTGAAGATGCTGGTAAGCCATAGCCACATGGCAAGGTATAGATTTATGGAAATGGATTAATTTAAGAAATAAGAACAGTTAGCAAGAAGCCTGCCACAGCCATACAGTTTGTAAGCAATATAAGTCTCTGTGTTTACTTGGTTGGGTCTGAGTGGCTATGGGCCTGGCGGGTGACCGAGATTTGTCCTGACTGTGGGCAAGGCAGGAAAACTCTAGCTACACATTTCCCTTACTCAACATCCTCTCCAGCATGAGCTGTCACTTGTATTATTGATCTTGGTTGTCTTAGCGGGTATAAAATGAAATCTGAATATAGTTTTGATTTGTGTTTCCCTCATAACTAAGCATGTTAAAAATATATACAGTGTGTGAAATATGGGAAATAATTTAGTAGCACTTAGCAATTGTTTTTAATCTTTAATATTAAAATTCAAGAATAATTATCTCTTTGTTCAGCTCTACCTACAGCCACAGAAGTCAAATCCTCAGATAAGAAACCTTAGTTTTAAGAGCACTTCCTGGCTTGCTTTGCTTCTTTGAACCTCAGTGGAATTTGCCTTTTGGGACTGCCAAGGGTCACACTTGTCAGTGAGTACCAAGCTCCAGTTGTTTGTGATTGTCTCTAGTGAGTAAGAGGGTTCTTCCAGCTGATATTCACAACTTTCCGTGAAGAACTCAGAAAATTCTTAGCAATTGACAAAGGAAACAGAAATGACTAGTGCTCACATCTGCAACCCAGCCTGTGGGAAAGGTAGGCCTTTCTAGGCATTGTTGCCTTTTCATGGGGCTGCTGGGCCTCACCTACACTCAGGTTGCTCTCCATATCATAAAACACAGGGAGAAGGCTCCCACTGTCCTAACTACTGTTTTTTATGTGCTTGGTTGTATCAGTGACATTTAGCTCTGGCTTCCTTGTGCATGGAGATGCAGCCTAGGTGTCAGTGTACCCCAAGTAGTCCTGTTCTCTGTTTTATGTATTCATGGGATCATCTGAGCATGTCTTGTGACTAGTATTAGATCTGTCATTTTTAAATCACTCCATCTTTCTTAGCCATATGAATTATCCAGCTACTCATGGATGACTAAAACTAATACTGATAAAATTACTAAAATAAAGTTTGAGTATTTTCTCCCTTGCTAGCACTAGCTTAAGTGGACTACACTGAGGAAAACATCACTTAGAGAATGTTGCTACTGTGCCATGTTTCACACTGGAACAACTTTGCCGGCAGTTTCTGAGCAATGTCTTTTTTTGGTGCAGAAGCCTTAAGCTGTCTTTCTGACGCACGCACACTTCTTTCTATTATAAGTAGAATGTCCTTACTGTGGATATTCCATATTTTACTCACTCACCACTTGATGGATTTGCCTTTTCTGGTTTTGAGCCATTACAAAGTTGCCGTTGACTGTTGTGTTCAGGCTTTTGGTGGGTACCGGTCTCCACTCGCTTGGGAAAATGAGAGTGATACTGCTATCTTGTGCAAAGAGCACATGTTTAACTCCTGAGAAGATGCCAAGAGCTGCTCCACCACCCACCATCAGAAATGTATGAAAGTTTCCGTTGCTCCATATCCTATAAATACTTAGTCAAGTTTTTTAGATCTTAGTCACTCTATTATGGGTCATGTAGTGGTTTGATGTCTCATCTCTCTGATGACTACTGGTGTTGAGTGTCTTTCCATTTGCTTTGGTCAAATGATGGGATGCTGTCAGCTAATTTTCATGGTGTTCAATTTGTTGAATTTGTTTCTGCTTTTTATTTGATGTTAAGCTTAATGATAAATATGTACTCAACTCAAAGATTTTCTAAAGTTTCTTTCTAGAAGTTTTATTGTTTTCACCATTAAACTGGATTTATATTGAATTTTGAGGGAGTTTGGCCATGTTTATTAGTGATAAGAGACAAAGCCTAAAGCTCCCTTTTCATATGAACACCTAGTTCTGGCACTTCTGTGGCTTTGTCGGAGTACCTTGACCACCTTGTGCCACATCCATAGACAAATATATGTAGTTTTTATCCTATTCTTTGACAAATATAAAAATGTATACATCCATGTGATTTTTGGAATGTATATATGTGCACATACACATGTATGTTGGTTATTGTTTCACACAAAATCATAAAGGAATATGAAGTCTAATATATGTTTCTTTTTCAAATTTGTTGTGTTGCAATAGGTCATTCATATTTCTTTGATGTTTTTGAATCATCTTTTCAGTTCTCAAAAACAAGACTGTTTGAGATGATGTCATGGATCAGAATGTCTGTGACTGATACAAGGTCACTGGCATCTATAGTCTGTGTTACTTCGGATCTACAAATGTGGTAATGCCATGTCATTCACCTGGATTTTCCTTAATGTCTCAAGGACACTTTATAGTGAGCAAAATCTTATGCTATTTTGTTGTTTTATAAATAATTTTATTATTTTCCCTATAACAAAAATTTTGTTTATAAATACATATTTTATAATTTGAAATAGTCCCATAATCTCTCTCCCAAACTGTCTATTCCTTTGGCATTTGTTTCTAGGCAGATGTGACAGCTGTATACTTAGAAACAATAAAAAGGCCCTAACATTTTATAATTTGTGGTTTCTTCACCTCCCCTTCTTTGTTGAAAATAGATTCTTTTCTCACATAATATATCTGATTAAGGCTTCCCTACAGCTACTCCTCCTGCCCCCCCTCCAGATCCACTCCCCTTCTGTCTCTCATTAGAAAATAACTGGTTTCTAAAAGATAATAATAATAAGTATAACAAAATAAAATATAAGATAAAACAAAAAATATTACCTCAGAGTTGAACAAGACAAACAGAAGGAAAAGAACCCAAGAGAAATGACACCAGTTAGAGACCCACTCATGCACACGCTCAGGAATCCCATAAAACACTAAACTGGAAGCTGTATGTGTATGCAGAGGACTTCCTGATGCACATCTGTGCAGATCCTGTTTAATGCTGCTTCAGTCTCTGAGTTCAAAGAAACTTTGCTTATGTTGATTTAGAGGCCCTTGTTTTCTTGGAAATCATACTTTTCCCACTTCAATTTCCAATTTCTCATAGCCACTGAATATTTAAAATCAAACTTTTATATTGCTTATTGTCTGAGGACTTTATATATTTGAGTTATTTAATCATGTTTTTTGGAGATTTCTTTGAAATTTCTGTGTAAATAGCCATGTCATCTATTATTTTCAGAAACAAATAAATGTAGTTTTCCTCCTTCCTTTCCCATCAGCACGGCTAGTATTTTTCCTAACTTGTTGCTTTGGCTAGCATTCCTAGTGTATTGTTAGTTTGAAGTAGTTTTAGCCAAATCCTTTGTCTCATTTCAGATCACAAAAGGAAATGATTAATCTGCTCCCATTTGGTTAAACTAATTTTTCTAAGATATTTTTATATTTTAGAAAATATCTATTCTTATATTGCTATGAATTTTTTGCCAGGGATAAATAATAAATTTTGTCAACACATTTGAGATGATCTTATAGCTTAAGATTTTTAGTTTGCCACTATGGTGAATTAAAGTGGTTGGTTTTGCAGCTCAAAACATTGTCTTTCTAGGGTTAAAAATCCCTCAATAATGATATATCCTTTTGTATATGGCTGAATTCAGTTTGCTAATTTGAAAATAAATTTTGCAGTTATGTGTGTGTATAAAGTATGTGGTCTCTAGTTGCTATGTCATGTCACAGTGGGCACCAGATGTTGTTCCAATCTTAGATGGTCTTTTAATAAAAAAAAATAAAATAAAATAAAATAAAAAAACCTGAGCCAGGTATCAGGGTAAAAGCTGAAAAGTCAGAGAAGCCAAACAGCCAGCCACTAGTTTTTACCTCTACAAAATCCTCAGCCTAAAGAGAGTGAGTTCCTATTTCCTCACACCTTATATACCTTTCTCTGCCCTGCCGTATTACTTCCTGGTATTAAAGGATGTCTGCTTCCCAAGCAAAGGCATGAGATCTCAAGTACTAGGATTAAAGGTGTGTGCCACCAGTGACTGGCTCTGTGTCTAATCTAGTGGCTGGCTCTGTCCTATGATCCTCAGGCAAGTTTATTAGGGTACACAATATATCACCACAGTTACACTCTAGCATCAGACTAGTTACAGCTTCATAAAATTAGAGGGAGATATTACCTCTCATCTTTTTTCTGGAGAGTCTGTATAGAATACTATCTCATCTTCAGGGACTGCAAGCTTCTCAGTAAAACCAGCCAGTTCTTGGAACTCTTTGTGGAATAGTTTTAAATAAAATATTTTTCTGGTTTTTTTTTTGTTGTGTTGTTGTTTGTTTTCACAAAAAAGAATTTTGTTGCCTTCATGTATTGACCTTTAGTCATGGTGATTTTGGAAATGCTCATAAAGCTAGCTATAAAGTGGCAGTTACAAAGTAAATGTTTTTATTGAAAATAACGCCTTAAGATGAATAAAAATATGTATATTGTTAATTCTTGGTAGTAAAATAGTAGATGTTTATGATAGATAATGATAGGTTTTTGGTTTTTTTTGTTTTGTTTTGTTTTGTTTTGTTTTGTTTTGTTTTGTTTTGTTTTGTTTTTTTGAGACAAGGTTTCTCTGTGTAGTTTTGGTGCCTGTCCTGGATCTTGCTCTGTAGACCGACTGGCTTCAAACTCACAGAGATCCGCCTGGCTCTGCCTCTCAAGTGCTGGGATTAACGGCTTGCACCACCACCACCCAATTGATAACAATATATAGATGATAGCTAGATTGATAGATGATAGATGAAGTGGATGATGGATAAAGATGGATGATAGATGATAATTGATAGGGACAAATAGATGATAAACAGAAGATGATAGAGAGATTTAAGATAATAGATAAATATAGATGATAGATTGATAGATGATAAAGTGGATGATAGATATAGATAGATAGATAGATAGATAGATAGATAGATAGATAGATAGATAGATAGATAGATAGAATTCAAATTTTAAGTAATTTGAATTTTACCAGATATATGACTTTTTCAACTATGTATCTCTTTCTAAGTCAGTTTTGGTAATTTGTATTGTTTTTTTTTAAAGCATCATTTTATCTAAGTTGTCAGTTATTATCATTCTTTCACAGCTTTTTACTGTTTAAATTATTACAGCTATTGTGTTTCCACACCTAGAAAGGCTACAGTGATGTCTGTTACTCCATTCATGGCATGGGCCTTCTGTCAGGTTGACCAGAAGGTTATCAAGTGTGTTGATATTTCCTAAGAAGCAAGTGGACTGTTCTGTGGACTCTTTTTTAAACTTTGTATAAGTTGATGTTTGTGTCTTTAGTGCTGTCTCTTCTCTGAGTGGTTTAATGACCTGCTTATTTGTTGTTGCCATATGGAAACTTGAATGTTGATTCAAGAGTGTTTTCGCTTAGTGCTAGGATTTGATGCTCCAAATCTCCCTTACACATCTTCTAGCTCCGTTGCATACATTTTAATTTGAGGTGTTTTTATTTAATTCAATAACTTTCCTGACTTTTTATGAATAGCTCTTTGATCCTTAGCTTATTAAGGAGTGTAGTTTTATTTTTATATAATTAGTGATTTTTCAAATACCTTCATGTTACTTTTCATAGCTTATTTCTTTCATGGTGAGAAAATATTACTGTATGATTTCCATTTCTTTAAATGTTTTGAGTCTGCTTTTTTGCTGAAAATGTTGTCTGTATTGGTGCATAATCCCTTTACCCTTGACCCAAATGAATCTCATGCTTATGTGCAAATTTAGAATTGCCAATTAAATTAACTTATGTTACTAAACTATCTTGTATTCATAGTTCTATATTCTTACTGAGTTTCAGTGTGAGAGGAATCTTGAAGTCTCCGAATATCAATGTGCTCATCTCTTTTTTTCCCTTTAGATTCTATCGAGGTTAGTTTAATCTATTATGCAGCTCAATTATAAAGCATGTAGACCTTTGTTACTGCTATATTTTCTTGATTAATTGACTTCTTTATCATGTTATTGCTTTCTTTTGTTGTTAATATTCCTTAATCTAAAGTCTGCTTATTGTTGTTACTATTTATGTAGCCATTAAAAATTTATTTTTTCTTTTTCTTTTTTCTTTCTTTTCTACTATAAAAATAAAACATGCCCAATCACAAAACTGTACCTAGAAAAACAGTAACTGCAGATGGTCAAAACTAGAAGATGGAGTCTAAGGAGGCACGGTCAGTAAAGTACTATGCTGTGCTATGAGGACTGCCTGGTCAGTGTTTCTACTGCTGCTACAAAACACTGCAGCCAAAGCAACTTGGGGAGGAAAGGGCTTCTTTGGCTCACACTTCCACAGCTCTGTTCATCATTGAAGGAAGTCAGGACAGGAACTCAAACAGGGCAGGAACCCAGACGCAGGAGCTGACGCAGAGGCCATGGAGGAGTGCTGCTTGCTCCTTGTGGCTTGCTCAGCCTGCAGTCTTATAGAACCCAGGACCACCAGGCCAGCGATGGCTCCACCCACAATGGGCTGGCCCTCCCCCATCAATCACTAATTAGGAAAATGCTGTACAGGCTTGCCTGCAGCCTGATCTTATGGGAGTATTTTCTTGCCTGCAGCCTGATCTTATGGGAATATTTTCTTACTTGAGGTTCCTTCCTCTCAGATGACTCTAGCATGTGTCAAGTTGACATAAAACTCTCTAGCACAAGGACCTACATTCAGATGCCCAGCACCATATAAAAAGCTGGGTGTAGGCATGCTCCTGTAATTACAGGGCTAGGGAGGCTGAGACAGGAGGATCCCTCAGACTTGCTGGACAGTCTCTTAGAATTAGTGAACTCCAGGGTCAGTGAAAGATCTGTCTCAAAAAGTAGGGTTGTGAGCAATTAAGTGAAACATCCGCATGGACCTCTGGTGTCCTTAGGAACATGACCACATATGCATGCTCACCCCGCACACACACACATGCTAGAATATGTAAACCAGCATGCAAAAGCAAAGACAGGGAGGTAAGTTCGCCGTGTGTGTGTGTGTGTGTGTGTGTGTGTGTGTGTGTGTGTGTGTGTGTGTGTTTTATTTACTGTGGTAAAATCTCTGCAACTTAAATGCATCATCTTGTTTCCAGGAGTGAAGAGCAGTGGACACACTCGCAGTGTTGTAATCTGTTTTCCAGCTTTCTGTAATTCCCATTTCCATGGGCTTTCTCTTTTCATCTTTCTCTTTCTCCTGTAACTGTGCATTTGCATATACAGTGAATGGCCTTTTGTGATTTTATCCAAGAGGACTGTCTTTATCTTTTGATTTATACATCGAGACAGTTCATTTTAATATAATTAAATATAGTTCAGTTATAATCTACTGTGTTGTTGTTTATTTATAAGGTGGCTTGGGGTCCTGCTTGACATCTTCAGTCTCTTACATTACTCAACATTTCTCTCTCCCTCTCTGTATGCAGCCTTTGTAAGTTTATCCAGTTCTACCAGGAGGCCACATGCCAGGTATCCTGGCATTTCTAGGCTGTCCACCTTCCTATTTAAATCTCTAGTATTCTGCTTCTCAGTCACACCAAACGAATCACCTTTCTGCTTTCATGAGATCCTACCCATCTGCTGATTTCATTGTATTCATGTCAGGGATTGCCGCCCTCCCTACCTGGACTTCACCTACCAAGGGCTTGCGATCTTCATGTGAATTGTCTGCTTTAAGCCCTGTGAAAGAGATTAGAGCAGAAGTCCTAGACAGATCGCCATGGCAGTGCACTGCCCTCTGCCACGTGGTCGGAGCCTTTCTTTCAAGTACCTCTCCTCCCGCCCCGCCGCCCCAGCCACTGCCACCTAGAGTCACCTGAATTATATTTAACAGAGTTTACATAGAACCCCTTGAATTATAAGCTTAGGTTTTTGTTTCCTAGTGTTTTGGAAATAGAGTCCCAAAGGAAGATTGGCTTTCACATAGATAATGTTCTTATCTAACTCAGCACACCTGTGTATTGGGTCCAGAGAACTGAAAGTGAGATAGTGAAAATTCCTTGTTTTTCACCAGTGGCAGCCAGGATAGAATCGCTGGCCATGCCCCAGATCAGACTCTGTGATGTTACACAGGATGTCCCTGCTTGGCCCTCAAAAACATGTCTTCTGTATAAAATTATTTAAGTTGCTACATTTAAGTAACTTTCCTAAGTTATTTTTAAATTCCCCCAGCAGAAAATTAATTGTCATTAATATCTGAAGCTAGCAACAACTATCAATTGCCACTAGATAACAGGCAGGTATCTAAAGAACAATAAACATTTTTCACAAAGTATTCCTAGACAAATATAGGTATTGATGAAAAACCTGTCTTTTCTTTATAGACGACATAATTATAGTAAACATTTAAAACTGTATCCGTTAATTTTATTCAGATATTCATTGACTACCTTGTACCCCAAAAGCACATTCCTTGACAACTAAGGGAGTCTGTGAAATGCACATTTATTCCTTTGACAGGATATTATGCCATGCTTGTTTTATGTTAGTGCTGTGAGCACACTAGTGTGTTTTATAAAAAAAGAATAAAATTATGTCCTGTTTAAATATGAAAAATTAACAAAGTAAAAATCTAGAGCACTTCCTGGCTTTATGTAAATGTCAGATCAAATAACTGATTTAATTATTGAGCCTTCTAAATAACCCTAAATTTCAAATTGAGGAGCAAACATTAGAGTAAAATTTGTAAATCAGTTAATATTTTAAAATCTTACATAAGCCATCTAAGTAACCATATGAGAGAAGATCCACGTGATCAGCAACATTAGTAATTTCCCTTCTCTCCCAAGATATTTTTAATTAAAAATCATTTTCCAAGACATTTCTCAAAACTTGTCATTGTCTGAAAATCAGAATGTTAGTCCGTTAGCACGATCTTGTTTACTTCTTGTACCATTTTGTGTTGACCCACTGCAGAAGCTTTGAGGATGACAGTATCAAAATAGGCTTTTTAATTGAATAAGCCTCTTTTCTACCTTTTGTATTTACCTAGAAAAATTAAATCCCCTCTTACACAAGAAACAAAAGAAAAACAATTCTATCCAGATTTTCCATGGACCAAGTTAACATTTAGCATTAAATAAGCTTAATGCCCACAAAAGGGCAGTTGTCATGTATTTCATCTAGAGGTTGAACTGACAGTATATAATCCCACAGGCTACTTCCTGTGGTGGTATTGTGTTCCCCCAAAATATTGTGTACCCTAATAAACTTATCTGAGGTCAGAGAACAGAAAAGCCACTAGATACTTAGGATAGGCAGTGGTAGCACACGCCTTTAATCCTAGCATTCCAGAGGCAGAAATACTTGTGTTCACAGATACAGCCAAGCATGGTGACTCAAGCCTTTAATCCCAGGGAGTGATGGTAGAAAGCAGAAAGGTATATAAGGTGTGAGGACCAGGAACAAGAAGCATTTGGCTGGTTAAGCTTTTAGGTTTTGAGCAGCACAGTTCAGCTGAGAGCCATTCGGATATGAGGACACAGAGGCTTCCAGTCTGAGGAAACAAGATCAGCTGAGAAGTTGGCAAGGTGAGGTAGCTGTGGCTTGTTCTGCTTCTCTGACCTTCCCGCATTCACCCCAATAACTGGCCACAGATTTGATTTAATTAATAAGATTCTTTAAGATTCCTGCTACAACTTCCTTCCTTAGAAGATTTAGCTTTGATTTGACTTCATGTCTGTTTTCCCTTTTAACCTATCATAGCACATATTTGAGGTGTCCGCAACTCTAACAAACCCATGTGTCATTCATTCCCCACTGGCACCTGAGGTCACCACGACTCTAACAAAGCTCCTGCATGTCATTGCCCACTTTTCATGGGGAGAGGCTATTTTTACCAAAATTCTGAAAGTAAACGCGTTCATTACACAGTCCCCATCTCCACTCACTCCCCTTTTAGCTGCTCCATTCCTCTGTGAAAATTGCCTTCCATTTTATTGCTTTTCAAGGCTTCTAAGAGCTTGCTTAGAAACAAAGTCCAGGATTTATTTGATTCAAAAAGAATTCTTTTGGCCACATGTCCACTCTTTACTTACTAGTTTCAATGCCTGTGAGTAAAAACCCAAACCACGGAGCCACAGGAGCGGGAGGGTGTTTGGAGAGGTGCTGCAGTATCTAGTCCTACCTGGTACCTTCCTAATGACAGGTCGGACTGTGGCTTTGTGCAGCATTGGATCAGTGGTGAAAAGCCCCATTTCAGTGGGTTCTGTCACTGTGTGTCAGTCTGTTTCCATGTTCATGGAAGTCTGGCAGTTAGAAGTGGTTAACAGAAGCCGTCTCCACGCCAGGCACTGAGCTGTCACACATTTAGTGACTGCAGGAGTGCTGCCCGCGCCTCCTCTGGTGACTCTCCACTGTGGCGCTCTAAAGGAGGTCATTTAGGCCGCTTGTCTTGTGTGTCCTTGTCCCCTTCCAGGACTCCCACCAGGAGTCTCCAGGTCCGCAGAGGACCTCTCCTTCCTCTCTGTAACTTACTTACCTTGGCTGTAACATTTTCACTGCTGGTTACTCCTGTCGTGTGTCATTCGTAAGTATCTAGTAAGTGCCAGCCTGTGCTGACACCATGTCCCCGGAGGAGGGTGAACATGGCCACCACAGCCTGTGCCCGTGTTGAGCTTATTGCCTACAGGCATATCAACAAAAACAAGCACTTACAAGCCACCTCCCTGACCCCTCTGCCACGTCTCTTGTGGGCCGTTTCCCTGATTTCACTGTTCCCATTTCTCGGGGTTACTTCCTAGGCCCCCATCTGACTCTCCTCTCTCTCATGTATGGTCCCATTTTATCAGGCTTCAGCCTCCACCATATGACTGCCCTGCCAGTCTGTGCTATTTGCAAACCTTCCAGCGAACAGCCTACTAGAGACCTCCACCCTAGAATTTTTGCACTTCAAGTGCATCTGTTCAAATTTCTGCGGATTCCCTTGAATTCTGTGCTGCACGGCTCCCCTGCCCTTCACTTACAATCCCTTTCTCAGATAATAGCATCCATGTTTTCATTGCCAAGTTCTAGGAAGGCAGAGAACTTTTCTGACCACCTCTGCATCACTAGTTCTTAGTGAGTTTAAGCACTGGACCATTTTTGTGTCAGTGAACAGGCTTCTTCCTTCCCACTGATGTCATTTATTTGAGTGATGCTCTGGTCCTAGAAACTGTACCCCAAGTTGCCCTAGGAGTCACTATTTAGTCGTTAACTCTACAGCACTGTGCCTGGTGTGACCCTTTCTTAGGATGCAGTTTTTGTCTCTGTGTTTCTGTCTCTTGCGAGCACTCCACACCCGTGTGTCTTAAGCCAGATGAAGCTTAAGTTTACAAATCAGCCCTACAGATGGGATGGCCCAAGGAGGTAGCGGGCCCGACTCCGGGGTGCTGTGCAGCCTTTACCACAGACACGGAACACCACCTTCCCTTCATCTTAAGGCATTCTTTTCCTGTTACTTCTCTCCTCTCATTTACAGAGTATAGTTATACTTCCAGTAAATATAAACCTTTTTATAAATAATATAAAATAAAATAACTTTTTAATCTAACATCTGTTTAAAGTGCAGCAATAACACATGAGAGAAGAGCTGGTGCAGCTGTTCATTGGGTGAACGAACCCAGAAAATTCTCTAGCTCATGTGGAAATGGCTTCCAGAATCCATCCCTTAGCAATAGCAAGCTCTGCTTGACCATTATGCAAACAGCCTGCCAGACAGTGCGTGGGACACACCTCCTTCCCAAGAGCCATGGTTTAATGCTGACAGAAATTCAGTAAGCTATTGGAACATGAGATTTATATTCTCCTTGATCATTTCATTCTCACACTTAAGTAAATGCCATCTCTATACATATAATTCACTCTACTATGATTAGTAGGTTTTATTATAGCAGAATAAATGATCAACTTTCAAACCTTACGTGAATGAGAACATGTGGTATTTGTGTCTGCTCATTTCATTTATCATGAAGTCCTCAAGTTCCGTTTATTTTTTTGTGCCAGGAATGACAGGATCTTATTCCTCTTTTACAACTGAATAATGTTCCATTATATACATATCCTGGCTAACAGGAGCAAAACACATCCAGTTAGGAATCATAAGCTCCTGGTTCCACAGCAAATCGGGTGAGTATATTTTAGAACAGCCTCTTATGTGTTCTGTGAAGAAGGGGAGGGTAGTTTGAAAGCGCCACACATCAGGGATGAGAGGATGGAGACAGTGCTGATCTACACGCACTATACATGTATTCGATTTGACACCCAACTTCACAGGTCAATGCAGTTACCATACAGCAGTGTAGGACAAGCAGAGTAGTCCCTTCAGGGTTTACGATAAATGGGCGTAGACCCAGCTATCTTTGGGAAGTCACTAGGAGCTTCCTGCAATGCACTGAGACGTTCTATGAGTTAACAATTGAGTTTTAGACTGCTGATTGTTTTCCAACATGGGCAGCAGACCCAGCTTATCACAGTCAGCTCTACAGCCATGTGGTTGCACTGTTCTCTCCGCCAGCCATTCCTCTTGTCCCTGGAGCATCCCACCTAGCCTCATCCGAGAGAGAAGAGTCAGAGGCTGCCCTGGCTCGCAGGTCAGCTTTGCCACTTGGGCCCTGCCTCTCCGTGTTTCCCCACCCCCATTTTCTTAAATAGAAGGTTGAACACACATGAAACACACACATCTGAGGGTGATTTCATGGGGGTGGTCAAGCTAGGCTAGCTATGGCTACATCCCTTGTGAATGTTCAGAAATGCATCCAACAGAATTTTATCACATTTTATAAGATTAGTTTGCTTCTGAACTTCTTGAGTTATTGGGCATTGGTACGCTGTGTTCAAAGATCAACAGGGAGATATACTTTATTAAAGTGAACCTCCCCATGGAAAGATTCATCTGCAAAAATGGGCAAGAAAAGCATTCTGGCTGCCCCCCCCCCCGATTGCTGCATGGTGGGATATTTGGCATAGCCAAAGTCAGAATTTGGGAAGACAGGGGCCCCCCAAAGTCTGGAAATCTGATAGCATGACTTAAACTTGATATTCTATGGAAAGTCTAAACTCAACTTGGGAAACAAGAGCCAAGTAATCAGAGCTGAAGCCACAGCTGTTTCTGGACAGAGAAGTCCTGACACTGGCCTGCGCTCTGAGGTTTCACACTTTAAATATGCATCATTGATGCCTACAGTGTGTTATCTAAGGATACACATGCTAATTTAGCAGAGAAGCTGGCAGGCCTCGAGCTGTCTCCGGGATTATATTTCTTGTGTTTTGTTCAAGTCTGAAGGCCTTTGAGGTCACAGGCAGAGCACTGGTTGATTTTAATGTTGATGATTATCCAAAGGAATGACCACATCGTGAGTTTATTGCACAATGTGGTATGGGTTTCACCCTACTTGTGAACAAAAGAATTCTATCAACATCCTAACAGCTGTACCAGCCTGCTGCCTGGGATAGATATTAAATCAGGAAGGAAGGGGGCCTCCCTTGTCAGCCTAAGGCTTCCATGTGCCACATGTCGGCGTCGGTGGGAGATGACATAAGAACCAAGGCAGGTGCCAGATTCTGACACCAGGAAAATACTCTGGATGCAGTGAGATGCAGCCATGACAAGAAACTCATATTTGGCATAAGCAGTGATCACAATGAAATCATAACTGAAGAATGTTTGGGGGTGGAGGGCTACCTCTGAGTACAGTATTCCAGAGATGTTTCTTGCTCAGCCCAAAGGACTGACAAGTGGATGAGATGGAAGCATGAACAAAGGCACCAACGCACATCCATGCAGGGGGCCTGGCAGGGACTTGAACAGACGGCGTGCAGCTGTTGAGGCTGTGTGGAAATGCACTGGAAAGTGGAATGAAGAAAATAAGGCAGAGTGTCTGTCTTCATGGCCTGTCGATTATTTCACTCCAAAGGACGTTTCAGTTGCAGTGAAAGGTTTGACTGGACCAGCAGCTGCCCTCGGTATACGTCTCTCACTCCACTGCATAGGCTGGCAAACAGCTGTCTGCTCATTTATTTTCTGCTATAGCCTCATTTCTTGGGTTTTTTTAATGTTTCATATTGAATATTCTTTAGAGAATCTCAAATTCATCATTACATTTATCTCACTAAATTTTATTACCATTTCAGCAGTCTGGAGCAATTATCTGTAAATCTAGCCTTCACAGTAGTGTATGAATAACAGCAAAACCTCACCCCCATGTAACCTGTGTAAGTAGTGATGTGTGTGCACATGTATCAGCCCAGGAGGGCTTATTTGCTTAGCATTACTAAGTTTCTTTTGTAAAAAAAATATATATATATATATATATATATATATATATATATATATATATATCACATAGTGTTAGCCTTTTCCAAATTCCCGCTGTAATTAGAAACTTCAAATGTGTCTGTGCGGTGATATTTTTAGGAGAGCTCCTGGCATCGAAGGTAGAAGCCTCACTGCTCCGGGTGGCCGTTATTTTATAGTCATGCGCATATTAGTTTCCTTATCTGAGTTAATATCACATAAGGACTCGGAGCCACAAGTGTTTACAGGTATTTTATGAATGAAAGTGGTGTATCATATAGCGTTTAAAGGGGAGAGGCCAGAGACGACAGGGCTTACAGAGTCCTTTTTCATTGCCGCTTTCCCTGCTCACAGGGCAGGGGTTGGGAGGGGCAGTGGCACTTAGGAGCTGAGTACATCAGAGGTTTCGAAGAGGGTGGGGTGATGGAACAGCATATGAACAGAAACCAGCTGTGGGAATAAAGCAAAGAAACATAAAGAACAAGCAGGACACGTGAATGGGTAAAGATGACTTTAGGAAAGTCATTCTGTGTTAAATGACCAAGACTTTGTGATTAATTTTTTGTGTTTGCTTTTATTGTGGTCAAGTTTATTTTGCTTTCCATTTTGCAGTTTCTTCAAAGATTCTGTAAATTTTCTTTTTTAAAGTTGAAAAATCATTTACAAAGCAGAGTGCCGCTGGTTTGCCGCAGGAGCTGAGCAGCAGGAGCTTAGATGTCCAAAGCTCCGTCACTCCTGAAAGCCAGAAACCAGCTGCAGCCCCTCTGTCTTACCCCCTAGGACGGCTGCTCCAGGCGGTGCCAGGCCAGGCGGGCTCTGCTCTCTTCCTGTGGTACCAGGAACTCCCAGAGTTCGATAGAAAAGAGTCAACCTAGAAGGGGCGGATCCATGACTCGGCACCCTCTCTCCTGGGCTTAGGGTAGCTTCTTTTAACCCACTCTCTGGATTTAATGCAACAAATGGGCGGTAATTTTAGTTACATTGTAGATACTCCTTTTCCTCACACTACTGGGACTGAGTGCATTCTACAGTAAGTTCAGTGAGTGCTAGTTACTGTGTAATAAACTGGATAAGCCTTTGTGTTAATGCTAAACGTGCCGCCTCAACACTAGCAGCACATGTGCGATGTCTAGTGTGTCAGAGCCTCCATAGATATTCGGTCCATGGATGTACAAGTGAGCAAAAGGATTCAGTAAAATGAATCCATCCTCTGAATTATGAGTATATAGAATACAGCTCGGAACAGGACAAATTCTTTTTGCTCCCTTCATCCTTGGCAACCATTGAGGTCTGATTTGAGGCGTCTCTTCATTAGGAATTCAGCAAGACCAGCTTTCTCATTACACGGGCAGTACACTGAGTAATAGGAAACCTGGCATGGCCACAGGAGCGCACAGTGGCCACGGTCAATAAACGTTTACTGGGTGACTGTCTTGTTATCACGACGGCCGCAGTAAGCTTCGGTCTGACCATCTGCTTGAGTGGGCTGCGATGTGACAATAATGGTTCACACTGGGTGTGTGCGCTTCAGTTCCTGAAATTCAGGAGAGATCAACACAGACCTCTGTCAGAAAACCTGGCAGTATCTGTGAATCAGCTGCCTGTCAAACTGAGGTGCAGATGTGTGGCTGTTTTTGCTGGCACTAGGGACACTCGGAAACATATGGAAGACGCTGTCACAACCAGACTTGTCCCCTGGGGGAGCCTTAGCCAAGACTGTCCGATGTCATCCTGTGGCCAGTTGTGACAAGAGGGCTCCTTGACAGCCCATCTCTTGTTACCTAATCCTACCCATCAGTCCTCACCTCCTGAATAACTTTTCTCTAACTCACTTGAAAATGTACAGGTGGGAAGCCATAAAACACAGTTCAGGACTCACCTCTGTACTCTGTGGCTGGGAGCCACCCAGTACTGCCCTGTCTGCTGCTCCCTCCCCTGTCTCCAGCCACACAGCTCGGCCATGTTGCGTTTTCTATTTCTTTTAATATATACCTCTGCTTTCCACTGTTCGTCATACACCCAAGCTGCCCTGTTGGAGTTGCTTGTTGCTTCCTTGTCTTGCTGTGGCTTGGCAGCCCTCGAGGCTCCCTAATCTCGATACCTGCTACTTGAGGGAATGCTGGAGGAGGAAGGACCCTTGTGTAACCCTTCCCCTTCCTGGCAGCTGCTGTCCTTCTCTTTCCTTGTCCACGTTTCCCTTCGGTATCTCCATCATACCTTTTTTGTGTGCTTACAGCTGTGGACTCCTTCTAGGGAAGGGAGAACTAGGAACCTAGAATGTTCTCAACAGATTTTCTACCTTTCCCACCACCACCCATTTTAGGGGGTGCCTCACTGTGCAGGCATTACTGGCTTGGAACTATAGACCAAGTAGTCTCAGACTCAGCAAGTTCTACCTGCTTCCACCTCTGCTTCTGGGATGCTGGGATTAAAAAGGCATGCACCACCATGCCAAGCTTTACTCACACTCTCTCTCTCTCTCTCTCTCTCTCTCTCTCTCTCTCTCTCTCTCTCTCTCTCTCTCTCTCTCTCTCTCTCTCTCTGCAATGCTAAAGACTGAACCAGGGCCTTACAAATGCTAGGCAAGCACCGTGATAGTCCTACTTCCCAGCTCTATGTATTTTCTATTTAATTAATAGGAATAAATCTAGATGAGTATAGGATTAATGACCAGCATGGTACAACCCAGCACTCACATGAATGCATATAAGTATCCCTCCAGTGGGAAGGATACTGGGGTGAGATAGAGTGGGGTGTAGTGTGCCCACATGGAGAGAAGGAGTGTGCTAGCCCCCCCCACACACACACAATAAGTCCTAACTCTTAGAGCCCTGGTGTTACTATGTGTGAAGTCCGAGAAGCATGATCCTCTTACCACCTCACACAGTAGCTGCCAAGACCAAAGAAGATTTAGTTGTTAAGGAAAAAAGGAAACCCTGTTACTGCTCAAAGAGACACTAAAGTTTCTATAGCTACCTGCTGTGAACTAAAGGCACCGTGAAACTTTACAGCAAACACCACGAAAAATAAATACGATTAAATTCTCTGACAAATAGTAATTTCATCTTATTTAAATAGTCTTCTTTTGAGGTGATCTCAGAAAATATGGACATACTTACAGAGATTAATAGGTGCAAACTTTCCTTTTATGAAGTAAATAAAAGGAGAAAGTCAAGGTTGTGGGAAACTTGTGAGCTTGTGGTTGCTACAATGAAGAAATCAGCTTATACTTCCGTCTCCACCTGAGTTAGGCTCTGTGGATGAGATGTGGTGCTTTTAAGATGAAGCTTGGACTGGGAAGAGAGCTGGAGAGCACTGGGCAGGACATCCTGGCTGGAGATCTGTTCCTAGGCAGGATCTACAGTCATCCCTTCCAACCTCTACCCACCCAGGTCATCAGACCCGGGGGCAGTGCTGAAGGACGGGCAGGCAGGTCAGGGACACTTCCTGCCAACCTGGCCGCCTTCTCAGCCTTGCTTCATTTCCTCAAGACTCAAAGCTACTCACAGTTCCAAGCTTCGGGTCTTGAACTCCAGCGTGTCCCGGCATCTCCTGTGGGCCTGGGTCTGGTCCTAACTTCCTCACTCCATTTCACAGGCAAAGAAAACATTAGGAATTAAGTATTGCTGTCTTTACCATGCACATCAAAACAGCCTGTGACTCTGCCCCGTGGTTCTCTTCACTCATGCCGTCCTTGCTGGCTCCACAGCCACTGCTGATGCCCAGTGCTGATGCTCAGTGCTGATGCTCAGTGAGCTTTAGCCTCTCACCCACTCTGACCCTGGACTGTCCAACCCTAGCCCTGACCAGAGCAGGAGTCAGTTTCCACATGCAAAAATGAACAGTCACGAGAGGCTGTTAGGCAACAAGAGAATTCCCCTCTCTAGGGACAGGGAGCATCCCTAGTGTTTTCATGCAACAGATATCATTGTAACTATTATTATTTTCATGGGTAAAAATTCTTGGGCCTTGGAATATTTGAACATTTGCCAAAATTCCCACATTCTATTAAGTAATAGAGCTAAGATTCAGGCTCAGTTTCACGTTGAATTGAGAACCTGCCTGCAAGAGCTTTCTCCATATCTGTGCCACACCAGAGGTGTGCAGGTGTCACGAGTCAGAAGGGTTAGGCTAAGTTAGGAGAATGCGTTATTCTGCTACATTAGAACATTTAAAAAGGACACCGTAGAAGGTAATAGGTCATGTTTATTGAGCACTTTCCTACACCAGGCAGTATCCTAAATTCAAGTGTCTGTTCATCCAGTTCTCACAACAGTCCAGTGAAGCAGGTGGCAATCATTTTGTCAGTTCACAGATGAGGAAACGGAGCAGTTTGGATGCATGTCAGGGTTCCAGTCTGGCAGAGTCAGGAGGTGATTCCAGGTGGTGATGCCTGTCTTAGTGGGGTTTTCATTGCTGTGAAAAGGCATCATGACCACCATAGCAACTCCTATAAAGGAAAACATTTAGTTGGGGCTAACTTACAGTTCAGAGGTTTAGTCTGCTATCCTCATGGTGGGAAACATGGCGGCATGGTGCTGGAGAGGTAGCTGAGAGTTCTGCGTCTGGATCCTCAGGCAGCAGGAAGAGAGGGTGACACTGGGCCTGGCTTGAGCGTTTGAAACCTCAGAGCCCACCCCGGTGACTCACTTCCTCCCCACACCTCCTCCAGCAAGGCCACCCCTCCTAATAGTGACCGAGCGTTCCGACACATGCGTCTACGGGGCCTTTTCAAACCACCGTCGTGCCTGAGCCTCTTCCTTTCGACCTCTCCCCCGTTCCACCTCTGCGTGGTTACTGCTTGAGCAAGTCACTCCGTACCCAGTGGATGCCTGTTGAACAGAACGTCATGTAACTCAAGTCGCCTCCGTCTGTCAGTGTTTCTCAGTGGCTGCTCATCCCTCTGCCGCCCCACTGGGGACAGCGTTCAGTGGCCACAATATTTCTTTGTTTTTATTATACTTTCTTTAATATATTTCGAAGCATCCTGTCCCAGAGCCACATTATTTTAGATTCTGTAACCACTGGATCTAGGTGTAATTCTTCTCTGAACCTTTAGAGCTCATGTTCCTGGGTGTTTGTGTACTTGTTCAAAACTGTAGCATTCGTTATCAGCCCTTTTTTGACCTCCCCCTTCTCTCTGTCCCCAAGACTCTTCACTTGCTGTCAGACCGCATGGCCAGTAATTAGACAAAGCCTTATATCCTCACCTCTTCAGATGATCAGAACGTGTGTGCTGTTACTTTGCTCTGATCATAGCCTGACAGTTCCCTGAGGAAGCCACTGCCTTTGGAGTTTCCTGGGTGGTAGTCCTTAGGCCCCTGGACAGTAGGATGCAGGATCCGTTTGCTGGATGCCACAGGTCCTGTGTCCTGCTCTACTCTGTTTTTCCAGCTCACATACCTCTCCTGGGCACTGCTGCTCTGTAGACATCGCCGCTGTCTTAGCAGTGATCACTCAGGTCCTATTCTTTCTTGTTCCTGCATCTACTTCTGTTTCTGTGTTTCACCCAGCAGAGCCTTGCCCTCCTTTGTCTTTCACCTTTTGCAATCCCTCCAGCCATGGGGAAACCCACCTGGCCCAGTTCTCCCTCTGCTTCCTTCCTGCATCCCAAGCAGCAAAATGAGGCTGGAAAAAAACGAAACACATGCGCTTGCAAACACACACATGCACACACACATGCACACATATGCACATACAAACACACACATGCACACACATGCACACATATGCACATACACACACATACACACACACATGCACATACACACACACATACACACACACATGCACATACACACACACACATGCACACACGTGTACATACAGACACACACTGTATATTCCCCAGGTCAGTCCGTTAGTCTCCTTGCTGGAGACCAGTCCCACCTCACCGTGGGGCCTTTGTCTATGCTGCTCTTATCCGTGTGGCTTCTAGACCTGACTTCACACCCTGGTTTCAGTCATGCTCAAACCGTACTTCTGCGGGGTGTTTCCTGTCACCATTTATAATGTGCCCTCCCACCACTGGATTGTCCCAATGGTCCGCTGTCACATCTTCCTTGTTTCTTAGTCGTTCTTTTCCCTTCTGTGAAGGGAAAGACCTTGTTTGTCATGCCATGATCATGCCTAAAGGCCAAAACAGTGTGGTCCAAAGTTTGAATTCCACCGTCTGCAAAATGAATGGTACATGTGTGCAGGGATTGGAACTGTTAAGACGGTGTGGCCACTCCTGGAGTTCTTATCCTGTCACCATTCAGCTCCCTTCTTGGGAGGTCCAGACAAGAGTATCTGCCTTTTTATCCCTCTCTTGGCTCGTCCAGTAAAGCAACAATGATCAGTCTCTGCTTCCCAGCAGATATGAAGCCAGTGCCAGATCTGGGACCCGAATTACACAATACCACCCTTGTTTTTTCTCTGATAGGCTGTATACATTGCAGGACTACAATCTGATACCTCATATGTCAATCCACTACCCACTACCAGGTTTCCATCGCTGAAATTGGGAATTCTACCTCAATATTTATCTTTTTTTTACAGTGATAGTATCCACTCTTTATCTTAAAAGTATTGATGGAAATGATTCCCCACCCCACCATTCAGTCTTCCCAAAGGAGTAACCAACAGCCAATAAATGGCAATAAATAGTAGTCGACATTATTGTTGTTATAAAAGAAAAGGCATAAAATTGCAGTTTGGGGAAAGAGTTTCGCTTAGGAGGCACAGGAAGGAGAAGTTCCTGCCTCTCCCTGTGATGCCTTCTAGAACCCTCAGATCAGCGGGGAGCTCATCCTCACCACACTGCGCCTTCTAGAACCCTCAGATCATCTGGGAGCTCATCCTCACCACACTGCGCCTTCTAGAACCCTCAGATCAGCTGGGGAGCTCATCCTCACCACACTGCGCCTTCTAGAACCCTCAGATCAGCTGGGGAGCTCATCCTCACCACACTGCACCTTCTAGAACCCTCAGATCAGCTGGGGAGCTCATCCTCGCCACACTGCGCCTTCTAGAACCCTCAGATCAGCTGGGGAGCTCATCCTCACCACACTGCGCCTTCTAGAACCCTCAGATCAGCGGGGAGCTCATCCTCACCACACTGCACCTTCTAGAACCCTCAGATCCGCTGGGAGCTCATCCTCACCACACTGCGCCTTCTAGAACCCTCAGATCAGCTGGGGAGCTCAACCTCACCACACTGCGCCTTCTAGAACCCTCAGATCAGCAGGGAGCTCATCCTCACCACACTGCAGGCCAAACAAGGATGACCACCTCCTCTGGAAGCTTTGACTTATAAACTAAGGTACAGTGAATTCTTTGAATAAGAAGTACGAAGAAAATTCCAGCACTGCTTACTTGGTTCTCTAGACTGCTGATATGGCCATAGATTTAGCAGTAAAATAGGCTTTGTCCTTTTTTAAAGAGAAAAATTACCATAAGAGTTGCTAGTCCAAGTAGAAAAATTATAGAGGCAGGCTGTGGTCCTGAAGAGCAATCTCTCTTAGAGGGTTGACCAGCCAGTATTCAGTACTATAGCGGCCTCAGAGAACTCCATGAGAAATCAAAACACAGGTGCATCATGACTGTAATTGCTGCATCGATCTATTCATCTTCTGCTGCCTCAGCTTCTTCTGTGTCTTAAAGATTTTATTATACAAGTCTTTCATTTGCTTGGTTAGAGTTATCGCAGGGTCTCTCTCTCTCTCTCTCTCTCTCTCTCTCTCTCTCTCTCTCTCTCTCTCTCTCTCTCTCCCTGTGTGTGTGTGTGTGTGTGTGTGTGTGTGTGTGTGTGTGTGTGTGTGTGTGTGTGTTCTCTGGGATGAAGCCTATTTGGTAATGGTGAATAATCTTTTTTTTTATTGAAAATAGATTCTTTTCTCATACAATACATCCTGACCACAGTCTCCCCTACCTCCACTCCTTCCATCTCCCCCATCCCCTGCCCTAGACCCACTCCCCCTCTTTCTCCTCTTCAGGAAAGTGCAGGCCTCCAAGAGATGACAGCCAAACACGACAAAACAAGATACAATAAGCCAAGGCAAAAGTCTTCATATTAAGGCTTGACAAGACAACACAGTAGGAGGAAAAGAGTCCCAAGAGCAGGCAAAGGAGTCAGAGACACACCCACTTCTACAGTTAGGCATCCCACAAAAACACCAAGCTAACAGTCATTGCATATAGCAGAGGACCTGGCAGACCCATGCAGGCCCCTTGCTTGCCACTTCATTTTCTGTGAGCCCTGCTCAGTTGACTCAGTGGGACATTCTCCTGGTTTCCCCCATCCCTTGTGGCTCCTATTATCTTTCCTTACCCTCTTCTGCAGAGTTCTCTGATTTCCAAGGTTAGGGGCCCGATGAGGACTTCCAGTTTAGACTCTCTCTGCATAATTTCGGGCTGTGGGTCTCTGCACCTGCTCCCATCTGCTGCCAAAGCCTCTCTGATGGTGACTGGACTATAAAAAGAACCAATGAAATAAAAAGTTGTTTTTTGAGAAAATCAACAAGCTAGACAAACCCTTACCAATGCTAACTAAAAGATGGAAAGAGAATAACCAAATTAATAAAATCAGAAACAAAAAGGGGGACATAACAGATACTGATGAAATCCAGAGGATCATAAGAACATACTTTATAAACCTGTGCTCCAACAAATTGGAAAATCTAAAATAATGAACAATTTTCTTCCTAGGTATCATTTACCAAAGTTAAATCAAGATCAGATAAACAATTTAAGTAGACCTGTAACCCCTACTGAAATAGAAGCAGTCATTAAAAGCCCAGGGGCAGATGGTTTTAGTGTAGAATTTTACCAGACTGTTAAAGAAGACTTAACACCAATACTCCTCAAATTATTCCATAAAATAGAAATATAAGGAACATTACCAAATTCATTTTATGGGGCCACAGTTACCCTGATATCCAAACCACATAAAGATTCAACAAAGAAAGAGAATTACAGACCAATTCCCCTTATGAATATAGATGCAAAAATCCTCAGTAAGATACTTGCCAACCGAATCCAAGAACACACCAAAATGATTATTAGTTCTTGTGTTCAGTTTATTTGAGTATTTTGTTGAGAATGTTTGCATCTATTATGTTCATAAGGCAAAATGCTCTATGATTTGGGGGGAGGGGCTAGGTCTTTGTATGGTTTATGTATCAGGGTAATTGTTGCTTTATTAAAAGAATTAGGCAATGTTCCTTCAGTTTCTATTTTGCAGAGTAATTTGAAGAGTATTAGCATTAATTCTTCTTTGAAGGTCTGGTAGAATTTTGTGCTGAGTCAATCTGGCCCTGGACTTTTTTTAGAATTTTAATTACTGCTTGTAATTTCACTAGGTGTTTATGGGCCTATATAAATTGCTTATCTTATCTTTATTTATGTCAATAGGTTGTATATAAGAAATATATCAATTTCTTTTCCGTTTTCCAATTTGGTAAAATATAAATTTTTAAAGTGTGTCTTTATGATTCTGATTCTCCTGATTTCCTTGATGTCTGTTGGGATGTCCCCATTTTGCTCCTAATTTTATCAGTTTGAATCTTCTCTCTCTTTTATTTAATTTGGCTACAGATTTATCAATCTTATTGATTTTTCTTGAAAAGCCAACTCTTTATTTCATTGATTCTTTGTCCTATGTGTTGTTGCTTTTATGTTACTGATTCAGCCCCAAGTTTGATTAATTTGTGCCATCTACTCCCTTTGGCTATGGCTATTATTTTGCTGTTCTTGACCTTTCGGGCATGTTGTTGCTAAAATGAGCTCTCTCTATTTTTTTTTCTTTTTTATGTAGGCACTTAGTGCTATGAACTTGCCTCTTAGAAGCCTCTTCATTGTGTCCCATGGGTTTGTTATATTATGTTTATTCAATTCTAAAATGTTTTTAATTTGCTTCTTAATTTCTGTCTTGACCCATTTTTCATTCAGTAGTGAGTTACTCAGTTTGAGTTCATATACTTTCTTTTGTTTCTGTTGTTGATATCCAGCTTTAATCCATGGTGGTCACGTAGGATGTTGTTATTTCCATTGCCTTATATCTGTTAAGATTCCCTTATGTCCAAGTATGTGATCAATTCTGGAAAAAGTTCATGAACTGCTCAGAAGAAACTGTATTTGTGTGTGTTTGGGTGAAATGTTCTGCAGATGTCTGCTGGGTCCATTATGTTTGTGATATTATTTAACTCTGACCTTCTCTGTTTAGTTTTTGTCTAGATGACCTGTCCATTGGTGAGAGTTGGGTATTGGAATTTCCCTCTGTGGATGTGTCAGGGTCAATGTGTGATTTTTGGCTGCAGTAATGTTTCTTTTATGTGCTTAGGTGCCCTTGTGTTTGGTACATGTATGTTTAGAATTGCAATGTCCTCTTGGTGGATTTTCCTTTGATGCCCTTCCCTATCGCTTCTGATTAGTTTTTGTCTGAAGTCTGTTTTGTCAGATATTAAAATGGATACACCTGCTTGCTTCCTGCGTCCATTTGCTTGAGGCTGGCTTAAGTCCCTTTCTCAGCCAATGAGAATTCTTCTTTATAATCTTGAGTACTGTAGTAGTACTGGGTTGTGCTACCTCTTTGGGACTAAGCAGCTCATCTTCCCAGCTCAGAGCACAGTCCTGCAGGGAACCTGCCTCTTCCCGTGTAGTGCAGCCCCATCCCAGGGAAAGACCTAATTCCACAGGGCAGCTGAAAGGCCTTCAAAGACCCATCAGCACAGCCGCAGGCCTCTGCACTGGAGGTGGGGGTGGGGGTGAGGTGGGGGTGAGGTGGGGGTGGGGGTGGGGTGGGGGTGTGTCAGCACAGCCGCAGGCCTCTGCACAGGGGGTGGGGGGTGGGGGGGTGGGGGATAGGGGTGGGGGTGGGGGGGTGTCCACAGGCCTTCGCACCGAGGGTGGGGTGGGGTGGGTGTCAGCACAGCCTCAGGCCTCCGCACCAGGGGTGGCCCGTGCATTCTTGAGTGCTGCTGCCTCCACCCTACACAGACACAGATGCTGTTCCTGGCGCTGATTGCCTGTAAACCTGCTTCACACATCTCAAAGAGGCAGGATCTGTTTCCTAGGGAACCTCACATCCAACATAGCCTGTGCCTACATTCTTAGGAGTGATTATGATGATTTCTAAGTTTACTAATGTCATTAATTGCAGGATGAGCACAAAACTCTCATAGTTAGGTGAGTTTCTCTGCTGACCTTTGCCATTTTATCTGATATTGCGCTTACTTTTCACATGAAGGTGGCTGAATGCCCCCAACACTGTGTTGGGCACTATTTCAGTATTATACTATCGTGGTCATTTCTAGGCAACGGAAGAAGATAACAGGCAGGCAGTGTTGCCTGGCTACTATAGTAGATGCTGGTTTGTGACTAAAGACGCTGTGTCGGTTCCCCACGGCTGCTGTGAAAAGTTACTACAGATGTGCAGCTTAAAACAGTAGTTCTCTGGACCAGAAGTCTGAGACTAAGAGGCTGGCAGAGTTGACTCCTTCCAAGGTCCTGAAGGCGAATGGGTACTTCGTCTCTTTCCTAGCTGCGGTAGCTGGCTTCCAGCAGACCATGGTTGTTCACTCCTGGTGGACTCATCGCTCCAATCTCTGCCTTTTTCTTCGTGTGATGTTCTCTTCTGTATTTTCTCTGCGTGGCCTCTCAAGAAAATATCAGGTCTATCCTATTCTGCTATGATTTTTTTAATTAATCCTAATTAATTGCATCTGAAAGGTCTTTGCATTGGTCAGCTTTTGATCTAGTGACAAAACAGCTGAGAAACTCACAGAAGGAAAATGTACTTGGCTCACAGTTTCAGATGGCTCAGTCCATGATGGCCAGCCCCATCACCATGGCCAATGGTAAAGCAGGAGATCACAACCAGGAGCATGTAGTGGAGCCATACTGGGTGCCACAGAGGCAAGGAAGCAGGGAGAGAGAAGATGCCCTTTAAGGAATACCCTAGTGACCTCCTCCTTCCAGCAAGGCCCACTTTATAAAGTTTCCACTGCTGCTTACCAGATAGTTGAGCCATGAATTTATCAGTGAGCTAAACCATGGAGCTTTAAGCCTTAGAATTTATTTAATGACCTCTCAAAGGCTTCACCTCTGGGGATCAGTACTTCAACCCTGAGGCTGAGGTCGGGAAGTTTTGAAATCCAAACTGTTAAAACTGTATTTCCACACAAGGGAACATGCTAACATTCTGACGGTTGCAAATTTGGGAGAAGATTTAATTCACCACAGACGAGAGAAGAAACATCCAAGGTTTACTTCCGCCTTGGTACCAGTGTTTATGCTGTTGGTATCTTAACTGCTGTTAGGCTCTCTAAACAAAGCAAACTGATCCAGATGTGTGCAGTGGGCCACACCCAATGACAGAGGGCTCCTTGAGGACTAATCAGTTAGATAATTACTGTCGCCAAGAGAGAGTTTGTAAAGCAGCAGGATTGAAACTAGGGCCGGGTCATTACACAGACTCTGACCATTAATTTTTAGTCATACTGAAAACGGAGCTTTGGAATTAAAGAAAACAGCTTTGGAGAGAGATTTTATTCACTGTCATATCCTTCACTTTCTAATACATGTCATGATGAGACAGTTGTGTGCACATGGTGAAGTCATGTGACAAAAAGCCCCAAAGGAATGTTGTGTAAATATATTTAGTTTTGACATGTACGGATTCCACACACTTCAGGCCGTGAGCAGGTATGACAAATGCCATCTGTGGGCTCCATTGAGTGTGGGGATGATGTCCTATACACCTACAGGAAAAATCACTTGGCCTTTCTAAAGCAGAAAAGAACCCTGTGCCTCTGTTTTCTCCCATCACCATTTCTATTTTAACCCACTTCACAATAAAATCAAGGACATTTCAATATACATTATATATAATTAATATATATGTATCTCTATATGTGTGGATGTGTGTGTGTATTTTATATAGATATAGTGTGGTGATGTTGTGTCCTCCAATATATTGTGCACCCAATAAACTTATCTGGGGTCAGAGAACAGAACAGCTACTAGATAGACATAGAGGCCAGAAATGGTGGCACTCACACCTTTAATCCTATCACTTGGGAGGCAGAGATCCATCTGGATCTCTGTGAGTTCAAGGCCACACTGGAAACAGCCAGGCATGATGGCACACACCTTTAATCCCAGCACTTGAGATCTCATGTCTTGCATGGGAAAGACAAATGCCTTTAATCCCAGGAAGTGATGGCAGGAAGCAGAAAGGTATATAAGGTGTGAGGACCATGGACTAGAAGCTTTTTAGCAGCAGTTTAGCTGAGATCCATTCGAGTGAGGACTCAGAAGCCTTCAGTCTGAGGATTCGTGGAAACAGGATCAGATGAGTTGTCGAGGTGAGGTTTGGCTGTGGCTTGTTCTACTTCTCTGATCTTTCAGCATTCACCTCAATAGCTGGCATCGGGTTTTTTTTTTTTTATTATTAGTAAGACCTTTTAAGACTCCTGTTACTATATATATATATATATAAAATAGAGAGTGAGCAGGCAAGGAGAGGCTTCCTGGGCCACTCAGAGATATTAAAAACTCACCTAAGAAGCCATTCCTGAGCATATCCTCACATTAAACTATTCCCCTCTCTTCTTTGTAAGCAGGAAGTTTCCTGGAGCCTACATATATCTAAGAGGCTTTACCTCAGGACTTTCTAACGTTTGCATTGCCTTCTTCTACCATACATTGCATCTTCTCTACCATAGAATAATGTCTGAACTTGGAACTCGCTTCCTACTTTAACTCATAGACACTAGAATACTGGTCTCATCCCTTGAGATCAGGTCCAAGACTGTAAAAGTACCCAGGAAGGACACGAAGAGTCCTTGACACACAAAGCCTCAGGCTCCCCTGCCATGGTTCACCAAACTAAAGTCAGAGGAGAGGAAACAGAGTTGGTGAGGTTGACCCAGATGAAATTGCTGATATTCAATTAATTTTGACTAAGGAAAATTACACTTGTGAATTATTTAACCTGTTATAAAAATTTATAACCTCACAAGTTAGGTTTTATAATCTCTGTTTTTCTGTATGGAAAACTTGAGGCACAAAAAAGTTAAATAATGTACCCAAGATCATGTCTGGTTTAAAACTAAGTCTAATTCACGTGCAAAAAATCATTTGAGTCTAATGAAATATTTCTAGACGTTATAGTATGAGTATTTTCAAATTCTGTTGTTGAGTTCTTGAAAATGAATATTCTAATCTGCTCTCAGATCTCAAGGAACAGGGGCTTGTTACAAATTTTGGTCCATGTGATTGGGAATGTTGGAGCTAGGTAGCACTTGGAATGATGTTGGTGGGCTAGCCATATCCATAGCAACAGGAGAGATGAGAGAGGAGAAAGGAGCCCTTGAGAAGATCATTTCAGTGTGGGTATCACTGTCGTGTCCTGGGGACAGTCATCGATGCTACTCGCTGGCAGCTACGCAACCCTTGCTTGCCTTTATATAAAGAACAAAAAAACAACAAGCAAGATGATATTGGGGCCCTTGGGTAGGGTGGAGAGGAGAAAGGAAGGGCAGGGTTGAATTTGTATCTCTCTGTACTTGCAGCATGCCATGAAAACTGCATCAAGCATTAAATTCTATTTCCTATTTTGTGATCTAGTTGAAAAGCAGAGAAACAGTTATTTCACATAATCCAAATAGTGAAGCTCTGGTCCTTGTAGGGTTAATGTCTGGCTTTCTAGGAAAACTGTCATCCAGAATGACTCATCCTCTCTGTCCAGGCAAGTTTCACTCTACAGTGCTGATGTGCATTTCTGTACAAGTTAAATAAGCTCTTTCATTCAGAATTTTGACCATGTTCTTCTTTCTTGTAATAGGTTGTGATTGGTATAATAATCATAGCAGAAAGTCATTTATTATGCTGGATCTATTAACATTTGATTCCTCATTAAGAATATTGCCAAATCTGCACTTCATTCTTTCTGCTGACACTGAGTTTTCACAGCGCTTCTTGATTTACTTTTATGGTGGAAGTTTCAGAAGTAAATGTTTTAAGTTAATGTGCACTAAGCCTAACAGATTTCACCAGGACACAGTGATTCCCGAGGGGTTTGTAGTGTGGGTTTGGGAGGCTCTGCATACCTTGATACACTGACCAAGCCCCAACCCCAGCATCTCATCTCGCGCTTAGCAGAGACTCAGCCCTGGCCAAGAAGAGTGTGAGGGACTGATCCCTGTCCTCTTCTCCTGGGACGTCTAGCAGATTCTCAGACAAGCCTTCTGCATTGTGCCTCTTGGTTCAGATTTCCCTTTCTTCCGGGAATCTCCGTGCTTCCTCAGTTTCCCGGCGAACTGCCCATCCTCCTGTGCCCCTTCCACTCTCACTTCAGGGTTCCGTGCAGATTCATGGAGAATTTCTCTGTCAACGCCCAGCTACAGTCAGCTGTGAGGGGCGCTGGCTGCACCGTAGTCAACGCTCTACCCTGATGCCTCCTGTTACCTTAAATAGAATTGTCCTGGCAGCCATGTTCCCAAGGTGGCATTTTGCGTTAGAGACACATTATGCGTTGGAATAAACTAGTCTGAGAAATCACAACACAATCTTCATTTAACTCCCTTGTTGCTGTCTATTGATCTGCTCCACAGTGAGGTTCTGCTCATATCTTCCCACAACACGCAGAGGTTTGCCTTGCATACAATTTGGCAAAGAAAAGAAAAGGAAGCGTGCATGCATTCATGACTATCCACTTATTGTGTATGGTAAACACACTTTGGTCTTAGAGAGAGTCTGTTCTGTGCAGCACATGGGGCCCACAGATAAGAATCTGATGAAAGCAGAACCCGCTGTGAATAACCGGAACATCCTCAGCAGCTGTGCAGATGTGCAGCACGAGGTGTTTGGCATCAGGGATGAGCCTTCCCACGCAGAATTCTCACCTGAAAGGCTGAACTTCTTAATTAACTCATTTCAAGCCATTAACAGAGATTCCTAAACTATCACTTTGCCCTCAAATAGCTTCCTTTTGAGTTGATGGAGCAGAGAACAACTCCAAAGCTAAATGAGAGCTGTGTGGATGCTATTTTTAGGACAGCTGATCTACCATGTCACATACTTGCTATATGTCTGTGGATAGCTACCTAAATTCTTCTAGTCCTCGTATGGACACTGGGAGTAAGCCTCCTTCAGCTTTACCTTACCCGTCAGACATTTGAGACAAGAGAAGTGGTTTGCCAAGCTCACATCTGGATGAGAGAACAGCCTGAATCCAGAGCGCGGGCTGCTGGTTTTACCTCTCAGCACCAGCACAGCTCCCACTGATCCCAAAAGAGCGAACTGCTCCATGAGACAGAGCAAGAAGATCCCGGAGTGGCCCAGGATGGCCTGGACTAGTTTCCTGAGGGTAGAAAGGATGGAGCTGGGTCTTCTGGTAATGGACGGTGCCGGCTTCTACGCTAGGTGGTCCAAAAACGTGGCAAAGGTCCGGCCCTGTGCTTGAGCGAGACAGGAAGATGACTGATGTGGCCGGCACACCCGTTTCTCATTTAGCACTGCTTTTCACGGCCTGGAAAGACAGTCTCCATTTTCAGATTCACACATGAAGCATGGTAGTTAAATTGCTTTTGTGCTGAGATGCTGAGAAGAATATAGATTATTAAAATTCTCCTTATGGCAATTATTTCATAGATAATCCATGTCAAGTATTTGAAAAGTACTACCAGGAATCAATTTTTAAAGATGATCCATTCAAAACCACCTCCTATCAGCATTTATCATCGTTAACCAATTCCAACAACATGAGATCACACTATTCGGTTTTTCCTTCTGGTACCCAACTCCTGGGCTGTAAAGCTGGCACTAAGGTGGCTGCTGTCACAACTGAGCCTCCTCACTCCCAAGTCTCTGCCATGTAGTAAAAAGCAAGTTTCAATCAAGCAACGTAGAATACTACAGATTTGAACCTTCAACATACATGAATAGTTTTGAATGTGTGCCTTTATGTAATAAGAACAGAGACACGTGGAGATGTGTCCTCAAAGGAAAGTACTTGGTATGATGTGAAGTGATTGACAGTTGGGTCCTTCAGAGCCTCCAGCCAGTTCTGTGAGTTGTCTATCCCTTTACCTGTTCCCACAGACGGTGCCTTACTCTCTCTGAATAGACTTCCAGAATTGTTTAGCCTTGTTTTTGAGGGTATTCCATCAGCTTAATTTATTTTTTTACTGAGGATTCTCCTGCTGAATGAAGCCAGCTAATGTACCTTTTTCATTTATCATTTCATGTAAGGGAAAAGTCAATCAGTAAAGAACATGGTTTCCAGCCTCACCCATTTTTCAAGACTGACAGTGAAATCCAAGAATCTGATTTTGGCTTCTGGAAACCTGGGACTTGCTGATCCTATGGAATCCAACGTATTTCATTAGCTATAAACAAACTACTGCACTGACTTAATTCAAGACTTAGTAAATTAATTCAATTTTATTAATGTGACTAAAAAACTAAATTTTCTGTCAATCTAAACAGTTATCAAACTACAAATACCAAACTGTTCATATTTATAAGAGGTCTGGTAAGAATAGCATTAAATACATTTTAGAAGTGAAACGCTAGAGTGATTAATGTGCAGTTGTTTGCATTTTGAATAGTTCACTCATATATCAGATTAGTATTTGTGAATACTATCAGACTATTCTTTCGCTGTCAAAACACTCATTACTGCTGACAGCTATAACATAGCCACATTAATCCTTAATTCCTTGATTCAATTTTCTAATTGCTTTTTTGGCATGCGATGGTGGCCACTCAGGCCCATGTGATCTTATTCATCATATCCCATAAGAATGTTCTTTAAATTATAACGGCCATTAAAAGTGCCTGAGCAGGAAAAAACATTAGCAAGCATTAGAAATTTTAAATTTCATGATACTTAGGCATAATACTAGGTACTGCTATGTCAGATGTTCTAGAGTTTGTCCATAAATTATATAAATCATGGTCACAAATTATTAAAGAGGAAAAGGACCCTGAAAGTCACTCAGCCTACTGGTTCACTTCACGTCTGGAGGAAGTGACGTCTGGCACAGGGACAGACAGGGCAAAGCCGACCCGGGGATGCGTTTGTTCCAACACTGGTGTTTTTGTGGCTATGTGGGGGGTGTTTGTGGGGGTGAGTTTGTGCGGGGGGGGGGGTTTCTTGTGGGGTTTTTATGTGCTTTTTTCCTTTGCTATTTATTTTTGGTTGGTTTGTTTCATTTTTGTTTGCCCTTTTTATTTGTTTGGTTGGTTTGGTTTGCTTTGCTTTTTTTTTTTTTCTAAAAAGAGAGATAAAAAGGGCTTAGAGTTTGGTGGGTGGGGAGGCAGGGACAATCCGGGAGGAAGAGTGGAAGGAGGAAAGCGCGATCAGAATCTATTCTGTGGAAAAAATTGTTAAAAATTGTAAATAAAAGATACAGTGTATCAAATTAGCAAATGATTAATTAAAATATTTTTAAAAATAAATGGGCATATGTATATAATTTTTATAACTAAAATCCTCAGTTGGTTTCTACTACTTATAGCCAACTGAAGGGATGAGAGAAGCCTTGAATTTTAAAAATGTACTCTTAATAAAATTGTATATTTAGAACGAAGAGTAGCCTGATAATAGTGCAGCTAGAATTTCAATTAAGAACCTACGTATTCGAATCTGATCTGCCCCAGCTGCCTGTGTCACTTGGCAGTATCAGCTGACCTCTCTGAACTCTGGTTTCTTTATCTGTGTAACAGAAAATGACACTTTCTCCTAGTAAGCCAGCTACATAGTTACACATAGCAATGTGTGTGAAATGCTTAGCAGCACCCAGAGTACCCAAAGTACTCAGTACATGTTAGTGGTTATTATTTCCAGTGTTTTATTGACCCTCCAGCACCCTTAACCGGATATTGTCATGTCGTACTGTTGGCTCGCTGCTGCCCCTGTGACAAGCTTACCTGCTCCTGTCTCCCCTCTTTAACTCACGTGGTATTCACCACAGCATGCTACAGACAAGGCAGAGACTAACTCAGGCCTGCTCGGGAACTCATGGACACCCAACATGTGCCCCAATACCTGTAATAAAGACTGAGAGACAAGCCCCCAAGTCAGCATAATGCCCGGGCATTTCAAAGAGAGAACGTAAGAATGAGAAACTTGATCTCCGTGGTTTTAGGTGGCACACACCCATGACCCCGGCACTGGGAAGCGTAAGCAGAAAGATCACGACCTCCACGGACAGCTTCAAAGCTAGGTGACACTGATGTGGCTTTGAGGGGTGTCGGTCTGACCACCATCTTTATGGTCTTCCTCTAAACCTTCACTTCTTACCTATGAGTCCGAACCCCGCACGTGAGTGAACAGCTGGTCTGAGAGCATCAGACATTCTGTTAAACCCGAGGCGGCCATGCCACGCACGGGCTTCCAGAGATGGCCTCTCTGGGGTTTTCGAGCAGGTGAAGAGGAAACCTTTAGCTATCTTTGCCCTTTGGCTTGTTCCAAACCTGCAGGGACTCATGTCACAAATGACAGTCTCACTTTCAGAACATATGTTTCAAGATATATCCTGAAACTATTTGTGATTCCAGAAGCTCCTCTGGTTATTTGTCTTTAGTAGCTAAAAAAGACTGGGAAGGATTTGCCATAACATTTGTGACCCGTCATAATGACGACTTGAAAAACCTCCAGCAAACCAGCCGTTCTGTGTGGGTGTCTGTGCCGCGTGCTTCCTGAACTAGGGCTGCGCGTTACGTCACTGTTGGTGTTTTCTACATCAGCTTTCTGCAGCTCAACAAACAGGAAGTGCCTTGCAGTCAACCCCAGCTGCAGAGTGCTGCAGGCCGCAGATCTGAGCCTGATCTCCCCTCAGAGCAGCCCTAGAAAATCCACAATAAATTGCAAGGTTCTCTGAGCGTGTTATGTCATTGTGAAGCGATGGTCGTTCACAGTCACGTGTCTGTCACAAAACATCTGACAAACCTCAGGTTATCCAAAATATTATCATGTGTAGCATGTTGCCACTTTCTTTTGGAAAATTCCAATGTTTTATATATAGTGTTTCTTTCCTTTTTTTAAATTTAAAACCCTATATTTAAACTGATATTGTCACAAATTCTTTCACAAAATTTTTAATTATGTGAATTCCTTCCAGAAGTGTCAAAGAACTGGCTAGTAACTAATATTTTAAACATAATGAATAATTCATGTTTTGCTAATATCCTTCTATGAAAATTCTTGGAGCTGAATATAGACCAAGTTGTAAGCCAATTTAATTTTAAAATAGAATTTTAATCTCCTTTTACATAGCTTATCAACACAGAGGGGTTTTTTTAAAGGTATTTTCTATATGATCAGAGCAAAAGTGAGAGGGAAAGAATTAGTCTAGGAATGATTCTACAAACTGGCTGTGGTGGTGCATGCCTTTAATCCCAGCGCTCAGGAGGCGGAGGCAGGTGGATCTCTGTGACTTCAGGGCCAGCCTGGTCTACAGAGTAAGTTTCAGGGCAGCCAGGGCTACACAGAGAACCCCTGTCTCAAAAAAACCAAAAAAGAGGAGGAGGGGGAGAAGGAGGAGGAGGAGGAGGAGAGAGCGGTTCTACAGACTAGGTCTTCCATGGGCATGATGGCATAATTCCTGTGCCATGGTTCAGTTTCTCATGCCCTTTGTCCTCCAGTGCGGTCTCTGTAGTTTCAACTGTTGCATAATTAAGCACTATTCCACCAGAAACTCACAGTTGAACTTACAGTTTACTAAGTTTTCCTTCAGTCGGTCTTTTGGAATTTACAGTCTTTCCTCTAGTGTTAAAAGGTAGGAAGCCGGGCGGTGGCGGCGGTGGCACACGCTTTTAATTCCAGCACTCAGGAGGCAGAGCTAGGTCATCTCTGTGAGTTCAAGGCCAGCCTGGTCTATAGAGCGAGCTTCAGAACAGGCACCAAAACTACACACAGAGAAACCCTGTCTCGGAAAAAAAAAATGTAGGAAGGTAGCCTGGCAGCAAGATTCCCACATGGACTCCCAAACCATTGAGCCCCACACCAAACCATACTATTTCTCAAAAATCTTTAGTCATATCCAAACTCTGCCACTCTAGTTTCTGTAATCAGTTTTTTTAATGACTTCGGATAAACTAAATGTATTGGTTGTTCCACTTAGAGCTAGAAAACAAAAAAGCAAAGATAACCTTGTCTGTTGATACCAATCATCAGTTTTTCTTATCTACAATGAAAGGGATTTTGATATTTCTAATAAATTACTGTCATTTAAACCTGGAATTCATTTTATATTCTCTTGGTATATTTTAGCAAATTGACCTTTACATCTATTTTGCATCTATTAAATTAAAATACATTTCAGTTGCCTGGAAATATGGTTGGAAATTTCATAGCATTTTTTCTGTTAGTCTTGCCATGTGACAAGCCTATTCTCTAAATATTTACATCATTGGATAATACCTATGTATTTATGCTAATTCTGACTTAACATTTTCAAAACTTAATCTGTTAAATTAAATGTAAACTTTAAAAGTATCAGACCATCAGATCATGTAACTTGGTGCCAGTAAAACAACATGGCTGATCGCACTATCTTGAACATTTTAATGCCCTTCACTTCCCACCCTGGCCGCTTCCTCCTTTGTATTGAAAACTTCCAAAATATATCTATAGGAGGAAAATTTTATACATGAGATTTATGTTGCTATAAAGGAGAAATCCTTTATAACCACATAAAAGTGTTGTAACTGGGAACTCAGTCTAAGTTTTACATAAAAGGAGGCATATTTTATCTTTAATGCCTCATTAAGCTTTCTGGAAATGGCAATATTCTAGAATATTCTAGGTGAATGATTACATATGTCTATATTTCTTCAAAAGTTCAAATATCTTGAGTTGAAAAAAATCTGAATAAATTATTTGTTCTAATAATTGAAGGTATCTTTTCTGTTTTTTGTCTTTCTTCTATTTAATTTTGCCTTTATGCAGAGGTACCACTTTGACATATCAGCTGACTCCCACCTGTAATTCTTCAAATAATGTAGCCCACACTGCCATTCCTAGGCCAAGATGATAACCTGTAATGTCTCAAAAGTCACTTTAGTTATTTTAAGCCCAAAATATGCATATATTTGTGTGCAAGTAGGAAGGAGGTGTGTGTGCAGGGATGTGTATGTGTGGTGGTGTGTGTGTGTGTGGAATGCGTGTCTATAGACATATAGATACATAGATAATGGAACTCTCCCTTATATATGGAGTTCCCTTAAGCCACATATACAGAAATAAAGAACAGAGATGTGATAGAGATAGAGAAGGGAAGAGAAGGGATAGAGAAGTCGGCATAGAGCAATGACCATAAACCTAGGTTGATAAGGTGACTGAATCTAGATATCTGTTGTACAGCAGGAGGACTGTATGTAACAACATTATATTGTCTGCTAAACTGCTAAAAGGATAGACTCTGGAATGTTGACAATTTGCTTGACGTTGGCAATAATGTCTCTTGTTTGGTGTATTCAACATGCATACATGGAAGTCGTCTTTAAAAACAGATATGCCAGTAGATCACAGTATGGAATTGTGATCGCTAAGTTAGATCAATGAGGTTATGGGCGCATCACTGATGAGAGGGGAAAACTGGGGGAAGCAACCAAAGCTTCCATAGCAACCAAAGCAACCATAGCTCTGTGACACCAGCGAGGGCATCCTAGTGAGATGTGCTCTTGTGCTCACAGGAGAGCCAATCACACATCCGCACTGTGCCAGGGCGATGGTGTCCCCAACAACTAGGAATGCAGTTTTGCTCACTGAGGGATCGGGGAAATGCAAAGAAAATTAACCAGGCCATGTCACCTCTGCAAACTTACAGTGTGTTTTCTTTTTCAGGGTGTGCCTAAGCCAATAGCCATAGAACCCTGTGCTGGGAACAGAGCTGCCGTCCTGACGGTGTTCCTGTGTCTGCCGAGAGGATCATCAGGCGCTCCGCCCCCTGGGCAGTCAGGTATGATGCATGAGCCGACAGTAGTTAAACACACTCGCTGAGAGGAAGAAACAGCGGCACTGAAGTCACTGTTGTCAGGACCCTTACCAGGTTCTAACCCAGAACACAGTGATGAAACCTTATTAGCATGTAAACTGTCACACAAATATGTGCATTCTATGCTTAGACCTTCATCGGTGTTTCCTGTATAAACACCTGTTGATGTATGTGTATTTGTGTAGTGTGTTGTAATTTGATTGTTGTGAGAACACTCACTAGCAAGGAAACAAGTTCTTGATGCTTTTGGGCAGCTTTCTTTTTCCCAGTATGTGTGGCTTATAGGAAGCCAAATTGTAGCTAGGATGAAAACTGTGCATTGTTGATGTGGAACCAACCCAGGGGAGTGTGTGTTTAGGGGACTTAGTGCCATCAGGAGACAACAGCAAACATCTCGGTGTGAGTGGGATCTTTTCTCCCTCAGCCCCAGACAGGCTGGCTGATGGGCTAGGTGCTCTCTTTCCCTCAGATGAGCACAGTGGGTCCTGTTCTGAGTCACATTTCCCTACCTGAAAAGCATGTTTGGTTTTGAAGCTGATTGTTTAAGTATGGTCTTGGAGTTTCCTCATAGCTAGGATGCCATCCATACTGTAAACACACTCAATGTGAATGTAATTGGTAGTGTGATCACATGTGACACTCATTTCTCTGTTTACATGTTATAGCCCATCTATCCAAAAAAAAAAATTATATTCTGATTGTCTTTTCTGGTAACTCTAAATGAAATGAATGTTTTTAAGAGCAAGAGAGATTCCAGATCTTTCTCCTCAATTCCTTTATACATAAAACAAAGTGCCAGGGTCCTGACAGCTTCTGTGACTGTAATGGATGATGAACTTGCCTCTCTACTTACTTTATCTTTGCTTACTCCCCAACTTAACTTTGACCTTGCCATGGTTTGTATTTATCCCCTCCCAAAATGGAAAACATACCACTTTACATCTTTTAAGCTCTAAGTGTCTTATGCTACCATACTACCCCATGTGAACAGTTCCCAACAGCCTTCAATTCCTCATTTACAACACTCTTGAGGTCGTCTTAGTGCAGGAATTTCTATCCAAAAGTCAACAGTAAACGTTTATTCAAAAAAGAGATCCTATCCGCACCTTCTTAAACACCGGGTGGGTGTCTCCTCTTTCAGCGCTACCCTGGTGAACAGCACGCAGAAGGAGAAGCTTTGACTCTGGTCAGATGTGATGGATATTTATAGTTCTGTGCCCAGCTAATGGAAGCATGGCTCTAAAGCTGGGAAGATTTCCAAAACAAATACTTCACTAATGAAAACAAGCCAAGGTGATATAGACCAAGGTTCCTCTTGATCCCTGACAAGCTGCCTTACTGACGGGGAGAAGTAAAGGCAGCTGCCAATGTTCTCTCTGTCCCTTTAACCTCTGAGATCCTCTTTGCCTGGTTTTAAAAAGCCTCGTATTTGTGTGGACCATCACTGTAGCCGTTTGCTTACGGGGGAGGCATTATGATTCCTCGTGATGATGCTGCGTTAGCTGTGGTGTTTACACAGTGCTCTCCTGTTTTTCACATTTGATCTTCATGACAAGGCTGTGAAATAGGTAATACAGAGCTCTAAGTGAGAGGAGGTAGGTGTAGAAAGCACTGTGATTCTATGCTCAAGAAATGATTGGAGTGGGGGAGACAAGGGTAGAGAGCAGAGGGAAAAAATATTACTGCTAGCAGTCCATCTGGAGCAGAGAACTCTTCTGTATAGTTAACAGCCCACATCTTCATAAACAGAAGCATTGGAATTGATGATGATGATGTCTACAGGGCTGCTCTAGGTAGGTAGATGAAACATTGAAATAGTTCTCATACTTTCTCCAGAGCCTGGAAAGTGAAGGATGTGGTGTGTGTCTCTGTGCATTATTCAAGACAATCTTGTTGTTTGTTTCTTTTTTAAAAACCTAATAAATTTGTCCAGATATTCTTGGAGGAGTAAGAATATTCTTCAGTTCTATCCTTCAAGATACATGATATACTAATGGGTGGATAGGATGATGGTTGATTGACAGGTATGAAGCAGGCAAAGTAAAAATGTCAATGGGAGACTCAAAAGTGATGGGAATACCAGCATCCATTATGTTCATTATAAAATTCAACTTTGCTATATCACTGATTTTTTTTATAGTAAAACCTTTGGATATAATAGAATAGCAATCTCATGACTATGCTGGAATGCAGAGTCTGTGGGTGCCTTCAGGACAGTCACCTTTCCTAGACCTGTTCCCGCCCATTTAGCGCACTAATGTTGAGGGTGGACCTTCCTCCCAAATCCACTCAGACTGTCACAGACTGTCTCCATGAAATTGGTCACACATAGAGAACACTTACCAGGCTTCTGAGTCTTCTTTGGTCCTGTCAAGGTGACAGTTAAGTTCACCACCATACTCTTCCTTAAAATTTGCATTTAGCACCTGGCAGTCAGTGTCTAGAAACACACTCTAGTGGCCATCCCCTGCAGGGGCAGCTAGTGCTCTTACGGGGCTCAAAAGTGCTTTGCCGCTTTCTACTAACAACTATTTCTGTAATATTTAATGAGCAGGGGTGTCCTTTTCTGTGTAGTCTTGAAAATGTGAACTGCCTTTGGCCTTCATCTAATCTGAGATCAAAAGAAAAACTGCCTGCCCTTTGGATTACTCAGGTGCTAATCTTTTTCTTGGTATTATCTGTTCACTTTTTAAAAACATACAAAGTCATGGGTTTCATTGGGACATTTCTATACAAATACGATGTCATTAAACTTTGTTCTTATTTGCCCTCCTCATGGTCTTCTTTCCAACCCACCGCTCTCTGGTTCCCTTTCTCCTGCTTTCTCCACATAGATTCCATTCTCCTTTCTTGACACCTCCTCTTTAGATTTCTTCCTAATCTGCTAATCTTTCTAGGATGTGAGTGAGTATATATGTGTGTGTGTATCTGTATATGTCTGTTTGTGTCTGTGTGTGTGTCTGTTGTGTGAGCATGTGTATAAATGTGTGTGTCTCTATATACGTCTGTGTGTGTGTTTTGTTTTTCTATATATATTTCAGTGCTCATAGGTAATTCTCCCCTTAGGTGGCTTATAAGTAAAGCACAAGATAGTAAGTGGATCTTTGTTTGTTTGTGTTTGATGTCTGTAGAGTTGGACTAATCAGGCACCTTGCTCGTCCGGGAAGCTGCTTCATGTGTGTTTCCCGTGAGCAGCCTCGCCAGCTGCGCCAGACTCAGGTTACCGTGAGGTCTGTGCTGTTGGCATGTGTTGACCATGCAGCCACTTTCTCTTCTCACCTCACAGCTGCTGCAGAGCCTGCTGCATTCCATGAAAACATGACACATGAAGTAGCTCTGCTGCCTGACACTGAACCTAGCTTGTCTCCAGTCACTCAGACAGTACTGTCCCCAAGCATTTTACAGTCACATTAGGATGAAATGTGGACAAAGGAAGTAGACCTCTGGAGAAGCACAAATTAGGAAAGATAATGACTCCTGACTCTGATGGAAGATTATGGATTCCACAGTTTATGAATTCCTCCTAATGAGAGGCGGATTAACGTTCCTCACTGGATTAAAAGTCCCAAATGTCTACTGCTAGAATGAAGCCATGTGCTTCAACTAAAACCAAAATTTTGCTCTGACCCAGCCTCCTGCATGATTCACTTTTGAAGATTTTGTTATTGGTGTGTGTGTGTGTGTGTGTGTGTGTGTGTGTGTGTGTGTGTGTGTGTGTGTGTATGTGTGTGTCCCACCACACACACACACACACACACACACACACACACACACCGTGCAGCACGTGTGTGGGGTAAAAGGCAGCTCCATGAGGTCTCTTCTTTCCTTCTGCCTTGTGTGGGTCCCGGGGGTGGAATGCAAGCCGCACAGCTAGTTCAGCTGCTGACTGGGCCGTCTCCTCAGCATATGTGGGTGTCTGACATCCACAAGGAAACACTGCTGGGAAGTCTAAGACTGTGGTGTCCCAATTTAGGTTTAGACAGTTGGGCAAGATGACCAGACTTTTTTAGAATAATCTACAAGTATTGCATAAAGTTTAAAATGATATTCTAGCCACAGCGTCATTGATTCATTTCCTGTTTGAAGCAATGATAAAAAAAAAAAAAAAAAAAAAAGACCTTTGAAGTTTAAAAAAAGAGAGAGTGGGGGAAATAACAATTCTGGGCCAGCTGTTAAAAGTATTAAGATACATAAACATGCTTGTGTATATGTGTGCACACACACACAGTATGTACACAAACATACACACCATGCACACACATATATACACAAACATACTTACTGCTTCCAGACCCTCCCCTTTTTATCTGAATCTCCACAGAGAGTGAATGACTTGACCAGACTCCATTCAGCTAATAGATGAGTGAGCTGGAATTCAAACCCAGGGCCTTTGGACCCTCAGCCTGTAACGACTGTGACCTCAGTACAAACTTGAGGTGCTTCTATATATAGCCCTTAGTCCTGGGGGGAAAAAAAACAAGCAAGCAAACAGACAAACTTAAATCTAGTCAAGAAAGACATGGAGGGTCTGTGCTAATCAGTGGGCTGTGGAGAGCAAGCCAGATTCATTGGTCTTTCCTGGTGATTTCACTGTAGAAATCTGATCAAATGCAGATATGTGCTTGTCATACCATACCTGCTAGGAACGCCTGGTTCTGTGTGTCATGACAACAGGTGTGTACGGTGACATGAGAGGAACTCAGCATGTCAGTTATGACAACAGAGTTACCAGTCCTGAGGTGGGGACCAGGATCGCCACTAACTCTCTGTGGTGATATTGTGTTCTCCAATATATTGTGCACCTTAATAAACTAATCTGGGGTCAGAGAACAGAACGTCTGCTAGATAGAAGCCAGAAAATGGTGGCACTCACACCTTTAATCCTAGCATTCCCAAGGCAGAGATCCTTGGGGATCTCTGTGAGTTCAAAGCCACACTTGAAACAGCCAGGCATGGTGACACACGCCTTTAATCCCAGGAAGTGATGGTAGGAAGCAGAAAGGTATATAAGGCATGGGGACCAGGAACTAGAGCTGGATAAGCTTTTAGGCTTTTAGCAGCAGTTCAGCTGAGATCCATTCAGATGAGGACACAGAGGCTTCCAGTTTGAGGAAACAGGATCAGCTGAGGAGTTGGCGAGGCGAGGTGGCTGTGGTTGGTTCTGTCTCTCTGATCTTTCAGTGTTATCCCCAATACCTGACTCCGGGTGTGTTTTTATTAATAAGACCTTCTAAGATTCGTGTTACGGCTTGCTGTGTCATTTGCTTGTGACTGGGCTGTAGTCTGAAGATTCTCTCACTCACTCCAAACTGACTGCACAGCTCTTGGACAAACTGCTGCTGTGTATTCGGTCATTTAACGGGTGCTTCCGGTCGCCTGGGACCAGCGAGGAATGATTATTTTCCCATGTACCCCTTGCCAGTGACACAAATTAGTTAGCTTCTGTCTGAATCAACGTTTCTGTTACTGTGATAAACACTGTGACCCAGAGCAACTTGGAGAGGATGGGGACTGTCTCAGCTCACACTTCATCCCTGAGGGAAGTCGGACCCTGGAGCAGGAACTGAAGCAGAGACCATGGCTGCTCACTGCTTGTTCCCCCTGCCTGCTTTCATGTGCCACGCAGGACGAGGGGCCCAGGGGCGGTACCACCCACAGTGGGCTTGGTACTCCCACATCCGTCATTATTCAAGAAAATAATGACTGCTTACAGACTTGCTTACAGGCAATCTGATGGAGGCATGATTCTAGCTTGTAGCAAGTTGACAAAAACAACCACAACCTAGCTAGCACAGTGTCACTTTTAAGTGTGTGTGTGTGTGTGTGTGTGTGTGTGTGTGTGTGTGTGTGTGTAAAACCTGCTGAGTCCATTTAGTGTTGCTGTTATGTATATGTTTTTAGGGCTGACCACTTGGTATTGGACCAGCTGAGGGGTTCATCCCTGAGGAAGACTGATTCTTCTTCTCAGCAGTCATTAGCTGCCTCGTGAGATTTTCTCCCTCCAGGGTGGCATGTCAGCTGGTGCTGTCACTGTCCAGGTCTTGTGTGGGCAACCACAATGCTGAGAGTTCATGGGTGCAGCTTCACTGTCATGGAGAGAACAGACATCCTGGTGCTCTGCCCTTTGGGTCTTTCTGCTCTCTCTCCCACGATGTTCCCTTGGCCTTAGGTATTGGGATTGTGGATGTCTCCATTGGAGCCTGGCACTCATGACCAATTGTTCTCTAAATTTTGACCTCTTATGGATTTCTGTGATGTCCTTGTCTGCTACAAAAGAAAGATGCCTTTAAGAGATCAGAGCTACTCTTATCTGTGGGAGTAAGGACAAATGTTTAGAATGCAGTTAGACATTATACTGTTTAGGAAAGTGGTAGCAGTTAAGTTCTCCTCTACTTAGTTAGGGTTACAGGGCCAGAGGTGAATCCCCCCCACCTGTTGAGTGGGCTGTAAGTCCAGTTCCACTGCCGTTGTTTACTCCCAAGATGTAAGTGCCACCTTTGGGGCTGTCTTGCCGTGCTGGCCATTGTGAACTGGCACCAGAGCCGAGGAGGACTGTCGCTTTTCTCCCTTGGCAGTTTGCATAGTGTCTTATGGTACTGTGAGAGCTAGTCCCCAGGGAGAGCTTCGAGGTCAAGATCCAGCTCAGCTGCATCCAAAGTGCATGGTGTCTTCAGCAATAGGGACTTACCTTCAACTTCTGGAAGGGAACCAAGGGCAATGGCAGTAGCCTGTATTGTTTTGGGGGCCTCTTGGACTCTTCAGCCAAAGTCTTGAAAGGCTTCTCATGCTAGGTCCTTCAGCATTTTTTAAATATAGTCTATGGCTCTTCTTGAAGAAGTACTGTCATCTCAAGTGGCATAATTTCATTTAAATATATGCGTGTATAACATTTAATTTTGTGAGAACATGTAATAATATGATTCCACTGACTTTCTAAGACATCCTCAGTGTTATTTATCCCTCCACCTACCTACCCTCCCAGTTAAAAGTCATCCTTTCCCCATTTCCTCCCTCATATCACCTGTGTCCTGCCCCTTTCTAGAGCCCTGCCCCCCACCCCATGGTCCCTTTTTACTGGTCTCCATGGTTACTCCAAATTATATACTCACATCTAAAGTTTTTAATCTAGGAACCGCAAAGATAGAACATGAGGCATTTGACTTTCTGGGTCTGTGTTACCTCACTCAGGATAATATTTTCTAGTTCCATTTATCTGTAAGTTTCATGATTTCATTTTTCTTTACAACTGAATAGTATTCCATACTGTACATGTACCACATGTTCATTATCCATTAATCAGTTGCAGAAGAGTTAGACTGTTTCCATTTCCTAGCTATTGTGGATAGTGCAGCCATGAACATGGCTGAGCAAGCACCTGTGGAGTAGGATGTGATTTAGAGACAGGTTCCAGAAATGCCGGATCTTAAACCAGTTCTCAAACTAATTTCCTAGAAGTCTATGGAATTTTTATTCTAGCAGACTCTTCCTTCATGGTTCCGCCAGTATATCTTCACACTTGTAGAAACACTTCTGTTGGTTAATCTTAGCACTCTCTAGTAGAGGGGGCAGAAGTAAGAAATACGACTATTAAATAAAATTCATTATAAAAATCCAACAGGTAGGCTGGGCGTCAGTGGCACACATCTTTAATCCCAGCACTTGGGAGGCAGAGCCAGGTGGATCTCTGTGAGTTTGAGGCCAGTCTAGGCTACAGAGCGAGATCCAGGACAGACTCCAAAACTACACAGAGAAACCCTATCTCGAAAAAACAAAACAAAACAAAACAAAAACCAACAGGTTAGTTACTTTTCTCCTCAAATCCAATATTGCTCATAGCCAATATTTTCACAAAGAAAGAAAAAGTGTGGCTTAATAAATGACAGAATTAGGCAGAGAACCCAGGAAGGTAATTAAGTAAGAACAAATGTCTAAAATTATTGTTGATAATAATATTGTTGATAACAGTTTCACTGTCTGTAAGAACACTTGATATTCAAATGCCCCAAAACCCACAGTAGGAAATAGTTTATCCTCTATGCAGAGCACTGGCCGTTGTGAATCTACTTGCTGTTTATATTCACTCACGTATTTAAAGCATCTGCTGTGTGCTTGGAAAGGCTGCAGCCTTTGCAGATATAAACATAGCACAAATAACCATGCAAATAAGGCCATAATTTAAAAAGTATGTTAAGTCCAATGAACAAAAGGTGTGGAGGTGAAATCCCAGCCCTCTCGGATTGCTAAGCCTAGTGTTGTTCTGTAGTAGTAACGGAGGGATGTATGTGGTAATGAGTGACGCCCTTCCTCAGCTCTCACATGGCACCACATGTGAGAGTTGGACTGTTGAGTATTCTTCTCAGCTTCTGGAACCGTTTGCATGGCCTGCTGTTCTGTACCTTGACCCATCTCAGGTACCTACTTAGAATGCATGGAGAGGCCATGGCTCCAAAGCTCCTCTGCCCTGCAGTTCAGACTCCAGTCCCTTACAGACAAGAAGGCTTTCTGTTCCCTTGGGTCCAACCTCAGCAAGCCTCTGGGGTCCTCTCCATCTAGTTAGGAAAGTGCTGTGTGCTTGTTTCCCAGTCCTGCAGCCACCTCCTCACACCTGCCGAACATCAGTCTCTCCCCGGCTGTCCTGACTTAGATGTAAAGTCGAAGTCACCTTCCCCTTCTCCTGCCTGCCCATTCCTCTGACCACCTCTGCTCTCCCTCCCTCCCTCCCTCCCTCCCTCCCTCCCTCCCTCCCTCCCTCCCTCTCTCCTTCCCTCCCTCCCTCCCTCCCTCCCTCCCCCCTTCTCCTCCTCCTTCCTCTCTCTACTCTCTTTTGGACACTGTAATCCCAGAATCTGACCCCACAGCAGACAGAGCCGACCTTGCTTTCCCAGTCTTGATTCCTCCAAGCCGTTTTCACAGCCTGGATTTCTGCCAAGGGAAGCACTACTGTAACCATCACTCCCCTCCCAGACCTCCAGAGACGTACGTCAGGGTGGGCAGCCCTCCCTGTCATTCCTTAGCCTCTTTACTCAGCACCCACAGTCCTCATCTACCCATGTGCACAGCAGCATGGGTGACACGGTGCCTCCCTCTGTATCCTGAGCTGGTCTCACACTGGCCGTCCCCCAGCATCCATCTTCCATATGTGCGATCACCTGCATGTGCCCCAGCACCTGGCCCCGTACCCATGTGTTCCCTGCAGTTCTGAGTGTGTGCATATGTTTGCCATACTCACCACTGTCCCATGTACCTGAAAGCCTTTTCCCGCCTCACCTTCTGATGTCACCTCCATTCCCAGAAGCCTTTGCAGTTCCATCCTGTAAGGGCTCAGTCAGCCCCAGCTCCTCTTCCCTTTACGACTTCCTGACCTGTCAGTCACTGTGGGCTTCCCCGTACCTGATGCCCAGGTGGAAACTGCCAGCAGGAACTCGGCCTTAGTATCTGCTTGATAAACATTTGATTGATGAGTAAAATTGATTAGTCATAAAATGTAGAACTTCTCTCCAAAAGATATATGCTATACAAATGTAAGCCCATAATCTTAGTAGATTAGGTTTTATGCTTTATTGATTCATGAAGCATTGAAGCTACATATCTTGAGGACTAAAATTAAGCTGAGAACTGTACTTTTGATGGAATATATCTGTTAAAAATTAGTTGTTTAGATTTAAGATTCAGTAGAATCAGAATATTAGTGAAGGATGACACAAAACACTAAGGCAGGTTCTGTATTTCCAACACACCCTGCATGAAAATGTTCTATTTCATGATTTTAATTTAATTTCTTTCTTTGATGATATTTTTTAAAAAACTGTATGATTTAAACTTGAGATAATACAACTAGGTTTCATACTTGATGAATAAAAAATGTATTTGAATTTTATGGAGTGAAAGTCCACATACTGGTTATTCTCAAAGGAGAGAGCCTTGCAAATGATCAAAGCATCGGGTCTCACTGTTGTGATGATCATTACACAGATTGTCCAGAATCTACTCTGTGCTCCAAGCTTCTTCTCCATGGCCAGTGTCGCTCTGCAGTGGTGCAGCCATGTCTCTCCATCTGAGATTTTAAATTTTCTTTGTGCCATAGTTAGTGGAGAGAAACTGATTCACGTGTTAAAGAACCGAGGAAAATTACCAATAAGAAACCCGATGACTAGTGCGCGTGACTAGTGAGGCACACTTCAGTCTTGTGCTAACCCTAGAATTTGACTCAGATGTTCTCAGGCTAAGCTGTTAGAAACACTTCTGAAGGGGCAGGACGCCTCACTCTGACGTGAGACCTGTCGCCCCCACACTTCCCTTCTCTGTCCTTTCTCCCTCCCACCACCCCGTTTTGGTAGTTCTGTAATCAACTGGTAAGTGATTATTTTAGTCAAGGAGGAAATGGGAGGTGCTAAAGCCCGACAATGATCACAAAGTCAGGGCAGGGGATCGAGATTCGTTCACAGTAAGAAAGCTGTAAAATCAAAACAATATGATGCAAGTTACGTGACTATAAATTAAATATCAAGAGTAAATCTCCTTCCCTTTGGACTTCTTTTGAAAAATGACACTGTACTCTATATAAAACTACCATTCCTGGATTTGAAAGACTCTAAACAAAGCCTGCTGATAGTCAGTGAGGCTTCCCTAATAAACAAACTGGCTTGAACAGCAAACACACATCTCTCAAGGTCATGGAGGCTGGGAAGTGTCTGACATACTTGGAGGCCTTAATCTTGTGGAGACAGAATGGGGTCTGTTGTCTTCAAATAAGGCCACTGATCCCACCAGTGAGTCTACCTTCATAGCCATGTCTAACCTAGACTCCTATGCCATGGGATGTCCTTCTGTACACTGTGAATATGTGTTGCTCTCATTGGTTGATATATAAAGCTGATTTAGCCTATGACAAGGCAGGATATATCCAGACAGGAAATCCAAGCAAAGAACAGGAAAGAAGGGTAGAGTCTGGGAGACTCCATCCAGCTGCTCAAGGAGCAACATGGCAGCAGACCAGTAACCCCGCAGCCACATGGCAATACTTAGATTATTAGAAATGGCTTAATTTAAATGTAAGAGCTAGCTAATAAGAGCCTGAGCCATAGGCCAAACATTTGTAACTAATATTAAGCTTCTGAATGATTATTTGGAAATGGCTGCAGGAAGGGGCAGGACAGAGAAGAGCCAGTGATTAGGACTTCTGTGGTCTGCATTAAACAGGGTGGACGGGTGATCCTGATGGCAGAGAACTGTCATTCTGAGACTGAGAAATGGCCTTAGAGGTCGCCTATTTCCAACTCACAGTTTGCAAGAAAGAAGCCTATGGAGCCACGAAGAGGAGGAGACATGTTTATAGCTGAGCTGGAGTCACAGCAAAGGTCTCTGAATCCCTCATGCAGAGGATTTGGCTCTTGGTGTTTGTTTTACTGTGGTGAAAGTCTATCTCTCCAGAAAAATAATAATAATTTTCCTCTTAGCAAGCAGTACTGTACCACACCTGCCACATAAAATGGCAGCCAAGGGCAACCCATAGAACAGAATAACAAGAAGTTAAGTGGTTTGAGAAAATACATCTTCTTACCATCAAGGTGATGAAACGTGGATTAAAGCCATGGACATTACTTTTCCCCACATAAACATTTTTCTAGGGTCTACCTCATTAGGGCAGTTGTTCCCCAGAAAACCCAGGGGGGATATATTCAAATTTTGATAAAAATTCTTTGAATATGGTTAATTTGTGTGTGGTTTTTTATTTGCATCTTTTTAATAATAAAATTTAAAATGAAAAAAAAAATCCAGTCAGGTCTCAGATCCTACTGTGTACTGTTCAGTGGTGTGATAGTGTCTTCCAGAGGTGTTGTTAGTGAGAATACGCGCTCCTGCTTAATGCCAGTCCTGAGGGAGGCTCAAACAGCAGCAGTAGAAATGTAATTCCACAAAAGGTAAGTGTTGACTGTAATCACATTAACTCCTTAAAGCCACAATGGTCTTTCTCAAAGGGCTTTTAAGGAAAAAGTTAATGACCCTCTGAGAAGTGAGTAATGTATCTCCATCTATCTGCCTTATAATTTGCAAATGAACATAGGCCATGCAAATTGAGCAGACTTTCTTAATTGATGGGCAGCATGTCCTGGGCTGTCATTCGCCAAAAGCACCAGTAAAACATAAGAGAGGATGTTCATTCTTCCTTAAAGACCTAAATTGGTCCAGAAGACTCCAGGGAGGGCGTCTGAAGAGTCCTCCATAGTCCCTGGAATCATCGTTTAGAAACCTTGGGGAATAAATGGATTCATGTCCCCTGAACCTGCTGTCTGGTGTAATTTGACTTGAACCTTGAAGCCCCTAAAAGTCTAGATGCAGTGACCATACATTCAGTTCCATTTATCCAGCAAGCCAGGCAAGGACCATCAAATCAATAACATGACTATGCCATCTGCCTTCCCCTTGCTCACCATCATAATGAAAAATGACTCCTTAAGTGTTCAGAGAGGCAATTAGCTCTGAAGGCTGAGCTGTAATGGGGAGAGGCCAAGTTACATTTGTATTCAAAACTTTACTGGTAAAATGGAAAGGAAACTGTTGTCCATATTAATAGATACATAAAATGTATAAATGGGGTAATTTGGTATTACTCTGTTTATGCATAATATTATCTAACTGCAGGAACACAGAGCTAAGAAGGGCAATGAGATGACATCTGGTTCCTCCAGCCGCCTGTAGTCACAGCTGGTGACCCTGTCTGGAGTCATCTTGGACAGACAGACTGTCTCTAAAGATGTCCCCCAAAGGCGTGCTTCTAACTTCCGAGACAAAAATCATTCAGTTCCTGAACAGCCTTACTGCAATTTGATCACATTTTCTTTTGTTCTCTGTCTTCTTGTCCTTGTCGCTCCAGAAATAGAGAGCAGCTGATTGGCTCTCTAGCTAACCCACCACGTGTCACAGAGCAGCTGATTGGCTCTCTAGTTACCCACCAAGTGTCACAGAGCCGCTTCAGAACCACCTCCAGCCTCAGTGCCCGAGTTAAGTCAGTCTCTTTGCCTTGAGCCCGACGTCTTCCTTCTGATGAGTATGTCCCTCACCCTCAGAGCTCTTCAAGCATCCTGACGTCATTGGCTTGAGATTCATGGACTAAGTGGAGATGTGGTTCTCTTCCTTTGATTGATGGGTGAGGAAACTGACACTCCCCCGTGGAGATTTTCCCAGAGACAAAGGTCCTCTCGACTTTGCTCACGGTGTCGTTTTCTGGGTCCCTAACCCCTCTTTTGAGCCAGCTGCCCTGCTGATGGATGCCTGCCCCCAGAGGCCAGGCCCCTCTGTCCCGCCCCGACATTTGACCTGTTCTGCTTTGTGTCTGTGCTGCTTCTCTCCTGCACCAGTAGAGGGAGCAGTCTGTTTCCGTGGGTTTCTCTGCTGTTTCAGGTCTTTTTAAACGTTCATGCTGTCCTTATGCCAGTCATTCTCTGCTCTGACACTTGATGTTATGTGCCTTCAGTGATGGATTCCAAAGAGACTTACAATCACACCACACACATACACACACACACACACACACACACACACACACACACACACACACACACACACACACAGTTATGAATGTACCAAATTGCCCCTTTGCAGAGACCTGTCCCTGTGTACCACTCTTTAGGGGTCACCTGGGAACCTTCTCTCCATCTCAGCCATCCACACTCCACAGCTTTGTTTTTGTTTTTCATTTACTTCTATAAAGTTTTCATTACACTGTGTTCATCCCACCCAGGCAAGCCAAGGGCCGTAATTCCCACTTATCATTATATCCTTGGTGGTAAATGGTGCCTAAAGCATAATAGAAGGTCACTACATTGCTTAATTATTTTCCTCCTTTCTCTTGCTCACCTGTGCCTGTTGGCATTAACCTCCCAGAGTTAAGTTCCTAAGCTGACTGTGAATTTACACTTTCTAATGCACCTTGTCGAGTGCTGGGCATTCGTACTTTACTACAAGTTATTCTGGATGCTTCTCAAGTTTAAAAACTGAAGAAGAGAAAAGCAAAAACAAATAATAATTTTAAAAAACCCTCCTTCCTGGCTCCAAGTCTGGCATTTGAACTAGAACCAGAGTTTGGTTGAGGTAAACTGATCCTCTGTACTAGCCAGGGCTGTCTCAGCCAGCCCTGTTTGTCATACAAATCTTGTAGTCGCTTACAGTGGGCGATTTTCTTGTATGTTTAAAGCATTTCTTTGGGTCTCTCTTCATGCAGAAATACATCCTGTGATGGTTTGGTCATCCGGGAGATCCTTGATTTTTTGTTCTAATATTTTTTTTCTAGAAATGAATGTCCCACAGATTCTTCTCCCATCTTAGGGCTACAAACAGGATCAGAGGCCTCCACTCCTTTTTGGTGGCCTAGGAGGAGGTCTCAAGACTCTCCTGCCACTTAACCATCCATTCACAACTTCTGATTTTGCATGGCTGCCTAGATTCTGGGTCCTCCATCAAGTGTCTGAAGGTGCAAACACCTTTGAATGTCTACTTTAAACATGGTTTGCTCTTGCCTTTTCCCTTGTGTCCAGAACCAAGTCAGTCTTCCTAAGCCTCCCTCACACTCAGTGCAGTACAGAGTCCACGCTGCTGCCTTTGCTCCCCAGAGATCACTGTGCGCCGTGTCTTCTGGCTTTTGATTGGCCAGCACGCAGTCATCCTCTACTGCTGGGCCGCCTAGGTAACTCAGTCTTGGGAGAGAACGCCCAGACTCCATCCTTGCCTGTCACCTGAGCTTCTCCCTAACTTCCTTTCCCATTCCCATTGAAAGAATCTTAGAAACCCCAAACAGTTCTGCAGTACTACTTCTCACCTATCATGTTGGTGAAAATTAAAAAGGATGTCATCCAACATATTGCAGGTGAGAACAGACAGCTGTAACCACACCGAAGGGAATTTGGCAATGCCTAACAAAACTACACATGCAATCCAATTTCTAGGAATTTACCCTAAAACATACTTCCAATAATCTGAAATGTAAATACACTGGTTATTTGCTTCAGCAGTTTTCATAAACACAAACTATCAAATACAACCTAAATAACAATGTGTAGGAAAGTAGCGAAACACACGTGCCTGCAGGGAGACTGCAGAGTTCTCTAGAAGAATAGGGAGGGGTTTGCAGGCATTATTTCTGACCATTTAAGTTACTTAAAACTATCTCAAGTGTGATAATGGAGGAAATAAAGAATATAGAGCAAAGTGGTGACTCAGTTGCAAAGCTGAGGCAGGGGAGTCACTGAGTTTGAAGCCATCCCTGGCTACATAGTGAGTTCCAGGGCAACCTGCGTTACAGAGTCAGACACTGTTTCAAAAGAGATTATAAGACAATGTAATTTACAAAAGAAAAGAATAAGCTGGGTGTGGTGGCGCACGCCTTTATTCCCAGATTCGGGGGGCAGAGCCAGGTGGATCTCTGAGTTCAAGACCAACCTGGGCTACAGAGTGAGATCCAGGACAGGCTCCAAAGCTACACAGAGAAACCCTGTCTCAAAAAACCAAGACAGAGCGAGAGAGAGCGAGAGCGAGAGCGAGAGCGAGAGCGAGAGCGAGAGCGAGAGCGAGAGAGAGAGAGAGAGAGAGAGAGAGAGAGAGAGAGAGAAAGAGAAAGAGAAAGAGAGAGAGAATAGCCAGAAACTAGGGGGTGGCAAGATGGCTTAGTCATCAAAGTCCTTGCTGCACAGGCTTGAAGATCGGGCTGTGCAACCCTAGCACTCACATGCAGAACCAGGCACAGAGCATGCGTCTGTACTCACAGCACTGGGGGAACAGATGAAGAAGGTTCCCAGGATTCTCCAGCCACACAGCCTAGCCAAACTGGTGAACTCAAAGTTTAGTGAAAGACCTAGTCTCAAAAAAATAAGGTAGAGACCAGCTTACAAAGACACCAAACCCTGACCTTTGGCTTCCATACACAAGTGCAGACTCACACATGTGCACACGTGTAGATACAAACTTCACACACACAAAAATAAATACAATAAAATAAACCAGAAACTAACAAGACTGTCTGCCTGCAAGAAAAGAGTGGAAAGGGGGTGTATAAATGCACCAGTCTAAGATGGGAAGATAGAGCAGTGAAATATGGGGAGGTGAGGTGGTGGGAGATCGGGAGATGGGTCAGTAAAAGGTAGGGTGGGTAGGAGAGAGGAACCCTTTTTGAATATGCATTTGATTATGTATAACTTTGACTCTCAAAATGTAACTAATACTACATAAATAATGTCAGGATAAAGGAGAACTGAAAATAGAATAAGAACTATACAACTTGAAACAAAGTTATTACACATAAGCTATTCTGCAACCTAAGTAACTTGAGAAAAGATTGTATGTTGACTATAAGGCCATAGGTAACAGATGATCCACATGCACAGATATACCAGAGCGTGTGCAGTCAGAGGCATGGGTTAGCAATTCTGACACTAGTTAATGTCTGTGCCATCATGGATCATGAGAGCTGAGTTCTCACACTAGAGAATAAAAGATATGTGTGAGCAAAGTGAGAGAATTAGAATGACGCCTGTGTTGGATTGGAATCGCAGGATCATTATGAACTCATGCATAGTCAGGTTTATAAGTTATACACATGCACACATGTGCTGATGTGTACCTCTTACCTCTTGCCAAGGACAGGGCCTAGATGATGTGGTACCTTGGTAGTGATGAATATATTTAATGCTCATATCTTGGTTTCTTAAAACTATTCTCTAATAAAATTAACAATGGATTTGGAATTAAGTGATTGATTCCAAGACTTAAAAGAGGGAAATGCAAGATGTACTAAAATCACGTTGTAATTCCCCCAGATAGTAAGTGCTGAATATGAATAGGCCTAATGAAAGGACATGAGATGTAAACTGAAAGAGAAACTAACGATAAAAAAGTGGGACAGATTCAGATAAATAGGTGTGCTTCCATTAAAACTCAAAGAGTAAATTGAACACCCAGTCCATTCTAACAGGTGCGGAGTTGGATAAGTTAATACATAAGAGAGAATGGGAGTCCTTCTTCGAATCCTAGTGGAGGAATGAATACACAAGGAAGAAAGCAGGCAGGAAAGGCACCCTGGGACAAAACCACACAGTCGTGGTTGAGGGTGGGAGCCACTGCCGGAGTAGCTGCAGCACAGAGTATGTTAGTAGCACGTTTGTGTAGTCTCGAAGTGTTCTTCCACAGACGCATGCTGGCAGCAAAGGGAAAGTTGCCGGTTCCTGGTAGAGAAGCCTAGCAAACATGGCCTTACCCAAAGGACCAAAGTTAATTTGAACGATTGTGAAGCAGGCCCTGTGTACTGTCTCCCATGTTGCGGTAGGAAGAGCAGAATAACACATCTGTTGTGTTCCTGTTAAATGTATAACCATGTGTAACCAGAAATGACAACAGATACACAATGATGAACAGCTATGAAACATGCTTCGTCCCAACACATCAGAAGATGGTGGTGTACATGAGCAGGGCATCCTGGATCTCTGTGGTCTGACCATGCGCCAGATGCTTTCACTGGGGGAGCTGGGGAAAGAAAGGCGTGAGAACTCTCTGCTGCTTTTGGAAATTTCCTGTCTTAAATTACTCCAGAGTAAATAGTGAAATGTATTTTCTCTTTTCACGTGGGTCACACTCCAAAGGTTAATCTGTAGATTACACGACATACTTTTTTTTTTTTTTTTCAGAGAAATCACATTGTTCTATTATGTGGTTCTGGGTCCTAGAACTGTGTGGGCGTTTATCTCTGTGTTTCGGCTAATCCCTTGAGCCCAGAACATAAGCAATGTCCTTTCCTGCATTCCTTAGGGGAAGTTGCTCCCACTAGAAGCTATAGGAATGAAGAAGTTGCTTTCCTGGCTTCAAGTTTTTTTGTGAGAATGTGGATTAAGCAAGTTGCAGAACTGATTTTCAAGACAGGTCTGTGTGGCCCTTTTGATGACTTCCCTGCTGTCTCCGCCTGAGGCCTTCTCTGGCTAGGACCATGCAAAGGATCAACCCGCTAGACGCTGTCTACTGTATGGTCCTCGCAGGTTTTCCACTTCTTGAACTGCATGTTCACCTTTATTTTGTTTGTGAGAATTTTTTTTTACTAGAATTGTTAGATTGTGAGTATTTTTATTAATAATTCTGCCTTACGTCTTTAAATTATATGTGGTAGATGAATCAGAAAGTGTAGGAGCAGGTATCCTAAAGCTTAAAACAATTTTTACTGAATCATAATATGCTTACAAAGTATGACCATATTGTGGTTAAAATTTTTGGAATTGTTTAAAATAGTTAAGTATGTCAAGTCCCTGAAATGACACTATGAAGCTCTTTCCCATTGGTATCTATAAGCTGTGCGGCTATGAACACAAAGTATCAGTTATAAGGATGGGGCTTCTGATACAAATGCCGTTTCTCTTGCAACTGTCTCAGCTTAGACAATAATGCAAGGAGTCTAAGTGTCCCAATGATCAAGGACTCCACAGAGAACAGACCCACAAACAGCGTTCACCGAGTTCTTACTCTGAGATGCGTAGGTTGGGAACCCTGAAGTCCAAAACCTTACCAGCAGCTACTGACCACACAGCAGAAAGAACCAGAATTTGAACCTTTCTTGTTCTGTTTCTTTCTCTGAAGTTTATGCTGTAATCACTGTCCTCTGGCATGTTCCTGTCCAGGAAGTAGTAAATAGAACAGAGAGAAGCACTAGATAGAAAGAGAAGAAGCCCTTACTGCAATCCTGTAAGGCTTGCGTCTAATCTGCTCAGCTTTATGATTCAAAATGACAGAGCAAAACGAAACCCAGAGGGGATTTTAAAACGTGACTCAGAGATCAAACATGACTCTCTTTTGTCCCAGAACACCTCACACTCAAACCCCAGGCTTCGCTGCTGCTGGTGCGCGGCCGACACACAGCCCTGTAATTGGTGAATTTGCATTGTGTTTGTCGCCAGCAGATTAGGAAGGCACAGATGTCAGTTTTAGGAAATCCGGGGAATCTTAGCCTTGTGCAGACTAATTGGTACAATTGATAAAATGCTAATTAGAAAATAAATTCCAGTCTTTAGCTTTAGTAACTTTGATGGGTGTAACCATCTTTGTGAAATCCGTATGTATTCACAATGTTAAAAAATAGTTTTCCTGTAAAAATGTATTTGTCCTCTAAAATCTATGACTGTTAAATATGAGAATTACCAGATATTTTCATTGAAAATATCAGCCAGTTCATTAAATTTTATTCAGTTGATGCAGATCCTTAAAATCACAATGAGATTTTGTGATTTTGATAACACACCTAGAAATGTCAAGTAACTAACTTGGGCACTAGCATCTCCTTCATGGTACATGGTCAGAGCACACTCGCATTTATTTATATCATCTGTAACCTAGAAAGAATGGTGGGAGACAGTGCCAAAGCCCTCTTACAGGAGGCAGCCTGGAAATCTGGGATGCTTTCCTTGGGCACCGGTCCTCTTCTCTTCCAGGGCAGCATCATTAGCATAACAGCATTAGACAAGGAGAGTCCATCCTGTTCAGAGCCCTAGCCTGTGCGGCTTCCTTCTCATGTTTTTAACCTTTCCACAGATTTGAGACTACCCGGTTCTCACAGTAATAACTCCCAGATCTTAATTTCCTTTTAGTATTTGGAATGTGGCCACAACATGATTGATTTTATATGGATATGCTAGAGTGTTTGCATTGGATTGGTTGATGCCCTTCAAGACCGCTGTCTCGGGAGGTTAAATATACTTGAGTGATTAGTATTTTAGAGACGGAGGCAGCTCCAGATCTAACGGCATTCTAGCTACCTGCCTGGCCGCTTCATCCTTTCCCATCCCAGTACCTCCTATTCACCACCCTTCTTTCTCCTAGCCTGCTCTCATGTGACTTCCAGCACCATTTCCCTGTTAAAATCCTCCTGCTGCGGTAACCCTTGACGTTGTGTCTCTTAATGAGGGCAGTTTGATGAACCCCTATTTTGCATAATCCACTCATTTCACTTGTAGTTATTTACTGTCTGTCCTTCTGACTAAACTGTGGGCAACACAGAAGCAAGGACCATCTCATGTTACTACCACACCTTCACGTCCAGAGTGCCAACTCGGACCGTCAGTGCTTGGAAGCAAACGAATGAACGTGTTCACATGCTTTGCCCCTCGAACTCTGCATGTGCAGGAGCAGAGGCCTGCAGAGGGGAGGCTGCAGTGACGTGCGGAAGTATGCACGAGACAATCCTCCAGTCTAGCTTTGGATTTTAGGTCATATGATGGGATGAGTGTCAGTTAGATAAAATGGTCACGGAGACAGTCTGATTCTCTTCCCATCTCTGGTTACCTGGAACTCCAAACCTCTACGGGAAAGAGCTCGGTGCCACCAACAGTCAGAAACGCGTCTTTGCGTGTACACACGCATGTAGCGGGCGGCTGGGGACACTGAGACACTTCTCCTGGGAAGGAAGGCTGCCCTTCTCTTCTGCTGCCCGCTCCCAGCCTCCTCATGCCCCACCACAGGAACCCGCCTGCTCTCCTGGCAGCTCAGGAATTACTGTGCTTTATTGGCTGATTTTCTGATGAAAACCTAATGTATTTTCCTTTAACGTTTTTTGAAAAATATGAAACAAAAGTCTTACATCTTGGAAATATCCAACAAAAACGTCCGGTTTCTTTCCAGGATTTCAGACATACTTAGTTTCTTTTTTATATAAGTGGCGTCATTTTTTTAATGAAGTCCTGTATTCTGCATTTTCAACAAATGTTATATAATGAGTATTTCTCTGAGTCATTAAAAATTCTTCAGAAAAAATTTCAGAAACATAATTTTAATGACTGCATAATATTGCATTTTATGAAAGTATCATAAATGTCTTAATTATTCTTCCCTTCTTAGATATTTGTGCTCTTCCCAGGCCTTTTGTTATGAATAATGTGGTGAGGAATCCCCACATAAAACTTTCACTCCCCTTCTGATTATTTACTTAGGCTATGTCTCTAGTTCTAAAATTCATACATATGTGCACATATTGCTAAATTGCTTTTCAGGAAATTTTTAACAATTTGTTTGCCAACTGAGGTGTTGTGAATGTCATAGAAGACACTCCAGTAAAGAATATTACAGACCCTTCTAATGAGCCTGCCCATGGAGCACATAGGAAGATGGTCCATTCTGCAGTCGGAGCCAGTCAAGTGACTAATTGAAGGTCTTTGAACTCAGAAGACCTGGCAGAGGCCTAGATGGCAGTCATCTGAGGGGAAGACCAGGCCATACTTCAGCACACGGAGGACCTGGCAGTGAAGTTCCCCAACACACATCAAGTGCTTTTGGAATATGCAGTTTATTTACTATGTGGCACACAGGCGTTCTGGAAGCATGTGACACTTGAAGCGATAACTGGCTGGCTGGCGCCCACCTTCTTGGTAGATTGCTTCCCTGTGTCCTTCCACCCCAAATCACTTCACTAACCACATTGCAGAGCACAGATTATCACCCTGTGTTCACTGTGACCTAACCAGCCCATCTGATTTGATTACTGATACTATCGTGGATATCTTTATACATGAGTCAAGCTTTTATGAAAGACAGTAAAATATTAAAATGCTTAAAAGCATAGACTATGGAGCCAGGCTGTCTGAGCTAAATTTCTAGCTCTACCATTTCAGAACTGTGCGATCTTAGGCAGGTTGCTTCATCTATCTGTGTCTTTGTTTTCTTGTCTGTAAGAGTGGATGATAATAGTCCTTTTCTTTAGGCCTGCTGTGTGGCTGTGCTGGGAACTATGTTAGGCCCACAGTGAGTGCTGTCTAAGAATGCCCTATTATTTTTTTCAAGTTACTAAAAATTAGGTTTAACAGAGGAGTGAGTATCGGGTCATGAAAATATCTTAGAGCACCTGCTTGAGCTTTGGTGGTAAAAAGAAATTTTCTCTGACTTGACTATGTTCTCAGAATAGTTTAGTTATGTCCTGGAATTGTGTTATTCTTTTTTTGATAACTGTACTTAGTGAACATTTGGCTCTTCTAGAAATATATGAAAGCAATATCTTGTGCTGCAGATGAGGACCATTGGCATCTCTGTTCCTTCAGAAAAGCCCCTCATAATTAGAGAAAGAAGTAGTATACTTCAGCATCAGTGTTAAAAAGCAATCTAATCCTACATTCTGGCCACGGTGAGCAGTTTCCTAAATCAACATAAAAACCATAGAACTGTCCCACAACCCAGAGACAACAGTGTCAATCAATAGAAGTGCCTTTCCATCTTACAGTGTTTGTCGGGATTCACCTGGACAAGTCCCCCGTGGTTGGGGCGGTTGGTCCTGAATTTAACCTTTCAGGTTATTCATGAGTATGACGATGAGCTGTTTGAAATCTAACCCTACTGAATGATCCTGATAAACAGTTCAGCTGCATGGACAGCTTCCCAGCCAAGAAGCTGTGAACAACAGGAAGCGTCAGACTAGCCGAGTAACATGGACTTGAGTCTGTAAAGTCTAGGCTATCGTGGATAATTGAAATTCATAATCTTCCAAGGGGCTTTAATTGAATATTTGCAAGTTTGTATGAAAATAAACAGAATCAACTAAGTCAGAGTAAACACAGCTAAACAGTGTAAGTCTTCGAAAGGAGAAGCCTAATTAAAAAGATGGATTGTCCTTCCTGGATGCTGCCATTCTTGTTGTTTTTAATATTATGCCACTGGGAAAATACAACTGTTTCTGAGCAAATAGTTTAAACTCCCATGCTGGGGCTTAAGTGTGGTTCTCTCCTTTTTTCTTAGTGCTTGTTCAGGGATAAAGCCATGCAAATTCTTCAGACACCAATCAGATTTATCATCCTGTGCCTTTTGATGACATCCATCTGTTTATCTAAGAAGCCATTAAAGACTTATTGAGTTACAAGCTATGGAGAAAATTGGCTTATCATCTATGTTAAATCCAATTCCTGCATCTGCCGTCTTTTCCGAGTACGTGGAATATTCTGAAGTCACCCTGACTTGCAGGCCTGCAGTACAAGAATACATTTGTGCAGTAGCCTTTTCATGCCATTTCTAGAGAATTTCTAATGCATGAGCAATTTGTGGCTCAGAAAAATGTTGACGGAGAGATGTCAGTACTTTCTCTTGTTAACAGTTCTGAACCTAACAGGAAGTGCACCAGCTTGTCATTCGTATTCGAAAGTGGGCACTGTTCAGTTCTGAGGTTTGTATTTAGACAAGCTCATTCAGTGAAAAATTCAGCTCTAGGTCACAAAGGTAGAATTGTGCTAATGTGAAGATAAAGATAAATTAATATCAAGTCAAGATTCAAACAAACAAAAAAGTAAGCGCTCATCACAAATGCAGTTAAATAAATACCAGCAGGTAAACTGATAAGACACAAAGAAACCAATCCTACCAGGGAATGACTACCTCAGAATTCAGTGCTTATCTGGGAAGTCAAGCAGCTTAAGCATGCTAAAAGTCGTCTTTTCTGAGCTGGCTGAAGAGGCAATGGGCTGTTTGGCAAGAACTAATTGAAATAAAGTGAATATTTGCAGTTTCCTGTAGATACTGTTATATCCTAACTGCAGGAACCCCAGATAAAACAACAATAAATCAGCAGCTACTTCACTTTGCCAGTTTTTCTAGCATTTGTCAGAAAAATAGTGACAAACCCAGAGTAAAACATTTCCTTGATTTGCATATGTAAATCAGGCTAGAATTCTGGAAAGCCTTGATTTTCTGGGAATTTTCCGATTACAGCACAGCTGCTCCTCCTTGAAGTCTAGCCGTGAACACTGTTTATTAGCCTTTTAAAGAAGACCATCCCCCGTGCATTTCACTGGCCCTTCATTGCTTTCCTCTCTGGAAGATAAGAACCCTGAAATGGGAGACAATAGCCTTGTAACACCGAGCGTAATCAGTTGAAGCCTGTGTGCCTGATGCAGCTGGCTTCAGAATGATGTTCATTCATCTGTCTACCTGTTTGCTTGGCTGTGACCTTCATACAGCCTCGCTCTGCACTGTCAGCAAATGTGCTGTTTTTGTGAGTCACTGGTGGTGCCATGAGAGAAAGCTACTGCCCAGACAAAATGACCAGGATCCAAGACCGAGACCCCAAAGTAGCAGAGAGTAGGAGAGTCTCCTGGGGGTGTTTCAAATCCCACAAATTCCTCTGTAAGGTAAATTGAGTAGGGTTGAAAACCATCCAACCCCTCCTTCATGCTAAGGAGCCACACACTGTAGTTGTGTTTTGGGTTTGTTTTTTTTTACTGTCTGGAGGCCCACAACTCAGCTCCCAAATCAATACACAGAGACTTATTCTTACTTATAAATGCCTGGCCTTAGCTTGGCTTGTTTCTAGCCAGCTTTCCTAACTTAAATTATCCCATTTCTCTTTAACTATGTTTTGCCTCTGGACTTTTTACCTTTCTTTATTCTATATATCTTTCTTTCCTTCTTACTCTGGCTGGGTGGGTGGCTGGTGGCTGGCTCCTGGCATCCTCTTCTCCTTCTCCTTTTCTCTCTCCTCACTCTCTTCCCTAGATTCTTCCTCCTATTTATTTTCTCTGCCTGGCAGCCCTGCCTATTTCTCTCTCCTCCCTAGCCATTGGCCATTCAGCTCTTTATTAGACTAATCATATGTTTTAGGCAGGCAAAGTAACACAGCTTTACAGGTTAAACAATGCAACAGAAAACAATGCAAAACATCTTTGCATCATTAATCAAATATTCCACAGCATAAACAAATGTAACACATCTTCAACTAATATTCCACAACACACTCAGAGATCTTAAGAACAATGGCCTTTCTCCCTTTACCACTCAAATCAGCCCATCAACCATACACATCCTCTCAGTGTTCAGCCCTGAAATTCCATGATTAAATAATTAACTTATTTTGTTCAAGCTTCATTTTAACACATAGGTATATACTATTTCTTAGACTTTTGCCCTGGAATGGCCTTTGGCTGGGAAAAGGGAAGAGCATGCTCCTTTGAGCCAGAAGAAGAAGACATTTTGTTGCTCACAGCTTTGGCCTGTGGTCAACTCTACTAAGCACTCCAAATTTTTGTTAACATGAGGGGTGGACACACTCACAAATATATGAACACTTTTACTTAATGATTATATTAATGTTAATGTTATGTAAGAGAATAGTATCGAGAATCCCTAAAAGATTTTCAGTCATTTCTTTGATCAGTTAAGGGTATTAAATCAGATGCAAACACCTGTTGAGCTGACTGATAGAAGGGTTCTGAGGACCCTGGGGAGTGACGGTATGATGCCCAGAGATGGGCATACCACTCCTCTTCTATCCTTCCTACTACAAGACTCCCTGTGCCAACTCGGTGCCACCAACTGGGGTAGAAGCTAAAGCTCCCTCTCCCACTGTGACTTGAGAGGATCTCTTGATCTATTGTCATTCAGGATCTTGGTGACAACCTCCCTGGCATCTGGAATCCACCCCATGGCTTCCTTAGAAAGCGGAATCAAAGGCCAGAAGAAGACCCTTGCTGTTGTGGGGCTGAGCACTTGCAGGCTGACACTGACCCCTCTGCCTGCCCCATCTCTATGGTAGTTTCTGTGCTCCCAGACCTATCAGCACAGGGAATATACCTATCATCTCATGCAAAGAGACTGACTCTTTGTCCTCAGTGCCTTTGCCTTTCTCAGGCTGCCACTTGGGAAATTGGGAGGATGGTATTTATCCTTACACACATTCCCTGAGAGAGTGCTTTCCAAATATCAGTGTGTTGAAGGACATCAGTCATCAACACACTTCAGAAACACGAACAATGCTGATAATACTTCTCTGAATTAAAGTGCAGTCCCCCAGGTAGATAATAAATAAGGGAATCTTCCGTTTCTAAAAAAAACAAAAAAAAAAAGCATAGATAAAGAGAAAGAGCACTTGTTACAGTGATGTCAGCAGAACGTGACTGGAACAGAGTCTATGCAGACAACCTGAGTGAGGGAAGATGCAAAGAAGTCTTCACTGTCAAGAGGAATTGGAATTTAATCTGATGCAAACGAGGAAAGATATTGTGGATTTTGAGGTGTGATGTGAGATTAACATTCAGTTTTAAGAAAATAAATTTTGCTTTATATTATAAACACATCTGTAAGTGAAAAAACTGTAGAGCTCAATTAGGAAAAGTGCACTGTGAGGAAGGTTAGACGGTGTAGACCTGGGGGTCTGATAGATTTGTAAGAAAGAATTAGTGAGACTTTGTGACAAAATCAGTTAAAGTGACTGATAAGGCCCCATCCTTTGTGCTTCCCGGCATCAGATACTTCCTACATACTCTTTAACAAGAGTTTATTAATGGCAACATCTTCTTACAATTTATTTAAATTATTTATTTTTTAAAGTATCTATGGGTGTTTTACCTGCATATCTGTCTATGTATCACCATCTGTCTATGGTGCCAGTGGGAGCGGGAAGAAGACATCAGAGCTCCTGGGACTGGAGTTACAGAGAATTGTGAGCCACCCTACAGGTGCTCAAAGTCAAACCCAAGTCCTCTCGAAGAGCATCCAGTGCTCCTAACAACGGAGCTATCTCTAGCCCCTAATAGCAAAGTTCTTGACTTGAGAACTCTTCTCTAGTTGGATTTTGTAATTGTTGTTTATATTTTGAGTCAGGGGCTGGCCATGTACCCTTGGCTGTCCTGGAACTCACTGTGCTTAGAAGTCACAGAGATCCACCTGTATAGGCCTCCGTACTGCTGGGAGTAAAGACATGTGCCACCATGTCCGGCCCCACTTGAATACAGTGAATGGTCTGCTGGAATTACCCTGAAGATCAGCACTTGGGGCTCAGTTATTCTGGGAGATGAGCGGAGGGTCAAGTTCAAGGTCATGTTTTCCAAAAGAAATGCCCCCCAAACCGAGATCTAAGTCCCCAAGAAGAAAGCGATGTGGAGCGGTGGAGGAGGCGATGTGGAGCGGTGGTAGAGACGGCGTGATCTGAGTTCACTTATCCACTGCATGTGATGTTACTGAGACATGATAAGCGTCCATTCTGGTGCTAATGGTTTGTTTACATCAGTTTCTTACGCAGATTCAGTGCACAAAGCTCGCCTGGATCTGCCCTTTTGGAGGCTTGGGCCCTGTGCAGACATTCCTGCAGAACATTCAAAGTCTAACCAGAAATTAACCACGCCAAGACTTTATTGAAGAGATGTATAGGGACCTCAGGGCTGGCAGATGGCATTCCAGAGACATGTACAATCAGAATTTAGCTCATTTGCAAAACTGAGCCCCTGAGTCCCCAGCCTGGACAAAGCCAGCTTCTTAAGATTTGGGGGCTTGAGTAGGACAAGGGACTGTGAAAGTCAAAATAGAAAGGCCAATACTGGGCACCTTGCTGTCAGGAGTGAGAATATTGCATAAGCTTTGGGACAAGGCAAAACTGGAACAGAATTGTCAAATGCCCTTTGTACCGACCCAGGATGTAAATTTAGCTGAATGGAAAGACCAGAATGTAAGAACTTGTGATGTCAAGTGTGGATGAGTGTGGACACTTCCTGGATGTTTTGCCCTGTGAAGACAAGGCTTTTCTCAGCTTCAATTTTTAACCTGCATAATAGGGATGATACCACCTACCTCTTGGAGACTGTGAAGGACTCAGAGGAGATAATGTCTATAGTGCTTAATTCCATACCTGACAGAGTGTGTGCTCCTTCCTCATATGTCTCCAGTTCTTTGCATATTCCATAGTGTTCATATTTATTTGGGCAACAATACTAGGAGATCTACACACCCAGTAAGTATATGAACTCAATAACCAGTACTTCCTGGACTACCCGGAAGCTCTGTCTCTTCTGATTATTGATCACTCTGTAATTGTTTTACATTGTGAGGTCCTCTGAAGTGAAAGCATCAGGCTGGGGGAGCTGAGGGAACTGCTGTGTAGACACAGTGACATCAGACTGGGGGAGCTGAGGGGACTGCTCTGTACACTTTGAGGGACTTGGAGGAAGAATACTTGCTGCATAATTAAAAAGATCTGGCAGTGATAAGCACAATTAATTAATTGCTAAGATAATATACACTAGGAATAATTTTAAGTGTTTTTTGTAATTTGCATTTTTAAGTGGTTAGTAAACTAAATTCTAGCCTTGCTCTCTGACTGTTCTCTTAGCCATAAGTCTACTGTGTTTTAATTAGAAAACTCTGACAGTTCCAGGAAAGGAAACATTTTTCCTGTTTAAAGCATTTCTAGCATTTCAGCTAAACAATTTATCTAGAATGATTTTTTTTCTTTAAAAAGAATAGTAGACAATTAGAAACAGAGCACAGTAAATTTTCTGCCTCATGGACATGGACCCAAGCCAAGAGTCCTGCAACTTCTGTGCTCTATAAGAATTGCAAACGAAAATGAGTAACTGGTACATCGTAATAGACGGTGCTCTGAGATGCCATTACCATAGACTGTATTTCCGGGCTCTGAGAACAAAATTGAGAAGAAAGCATCTATGTGATTGTAGCTAAGATTCAGGTTGCACTGGATGTTGATTTAGGGAGAATGGAAGTCATACTGTTTGCTGTAAGTAGGAATGGAGATAGTCCGTGTTAAAATGTAGCCTACAAAAAAAAAAATCTGTAGCCAATACACAAGGCTAGAAATGATGCAGCATATATAACCTTATAGCTCCCTAAGTCTGAGCAGGTCGCAAGAGAGCGCTCCAGAAATCACAGTGGGAAGACTATAGGTTTTCTTAGACCAAGAGTGTTTAAAAGAGCTAGTGAAGCCTCACCCTTAGAGAAAGGGACTGTGAATGGGCTCAAGTGCGACAGTCCTGGTGTACGGTATGTACACATGAGTGTATGGATTTGTGTGTATAAACATGAGTCGGGAGGAGATGAGTGATAAGAAACCAGCAAAAGTCATCAGCTGTACTTTCAGGAAGGGGTTAATGCCCGGAATGTGTAAAGAGCTGATCAAATCAAACATCCAGAAAGCAAAACTGATGATCAATAAACAGGTAATGAACAGAATAGACAGGCCTCAAAAGAAGAAACACAGTAGTCATTAAATATTTTTGAAGTGCTCATCATCCTGAGCTACTTCAGGAATGCAAATCAGAACTACTTAGAGATACTGACTCACTCCAGGCAGTGTAGCTGTTGTCAAGAAGACAAGTGCTGGTTAGGATGTGGAGAGAAGCTGGACTGACGTCAGGGCTGGTAGGAGTGGAAACTCATTGAGCCACGTGACAGTCCAGGTGGAGGCTTCTCCAAGATCTCAAAATAGAACTGCATGACCCAGCTACCCCACTCCTGGGCACAGACACAAGGGATGCTGTCAGCACAGAAACACTTACATGTCCACGTCCCCTGTTGCTCTGTCCACAATAACAAGGAAGTGGGGTCTGCGTAGATGCCCATGGACAGATGAATGGATGATGAACAATTTATGGTAGATCCCACAGTAGAATTCTATTCAGCCATAGTGAAAAACATAAAGTTATCAGGAAAATGAATGGATATAGTAATTATTATATTAAGTGAGATAACCTACACTCAGACTGTGCCACATCTGGATCTCACATGTGTATCTCAGCTTTAATTTTTTATATGTCGGTGTAGTATGGCGTATGTCATGAAAGTACAAGGGGGACCACAAGTGGCAGCGGGGTTTTAGGGAGGGGAGAACACCCGTGACGGACAATGGAAAGGGGACGGCTGAGTGGGGGAGGGCAGTGGGGGAGGGCGTGGGATAGCTGAGAACGACTTCAGAGAAGGCCAACAGAAACAGAGGATGTGTGAAAATCACACACACACACACACACACACACACACACACACACACACACACAGAGCCATTACTTCGTATGCTAATTATAAAAATAAACCAAAGTGGTTAGAAGTAAAAGAAACTGGCTAAGTATATATATTGATGTTCACATACCCGCTTGATAATATCTGGATGAGGTAATTTGAGCTTTGGGAACAGAAGTATTGTTTGGCAGTATTTAAATTCTATTTAATATAAGCAGTAACCAAATTTTACACAATTAACTTGAAATATTTCAGCCAAGTGTGTCTATACACAAATGCCATGTTGGTTTTAACTCCTCTCTAAAGACTTGGAGATATTTTTCCCTTGGCAGGTGGAAGGCATGTATATTTTATTCGTGTATTGAAAACTATTTACTGAGTGTGAGTGTATTCCTGAGCACTGTACTGGGTACCAGGCATGCCTCATGAAAAGGACACTTACCATCTGAGTGGGTGACAGGCGGGGGCCACATAGTGACAGAGGAGCCTCCCTGTAGTGTCCTCCCCCTCAAGTGGACCAGCCATGGTAGGGGTACCACAGGGCCAAGAGGCCCGTCTCCTGGGGCACTCCACACACCTCAGTCAGGCACTGCAGATCCGGTGTGAAGGCCGTTTCTGTGTAAATGACGTGCAGAAGAAATGGAAGACCCTTTGCTCTGCAAGATGCCATTCTGCTGGGTTGATTGCAGATCTTGCTGGCCACATCAGAAACATGAAATTCACTCTGACTGATGACATGTGCAGGCTCTCTCTCTCTCTCTCTCTCTCTCTCTCGCTCTCTCTCTCTCTCTCTCTCTCTCGCTCTCGCTCTCGCTCTCGCTCTCGCTCTCGCTCTAGCTCTCTCTCTCTCTCCTCTCTCTCCCCCTCCTGCCCTCTCGATCTGTCTGTCCCTCTCTCCCTATCTCTCTCTGTCTCTCTCTGTGTCTGTGTGTCTGTCTGTATCCCCCTCTGATCTTAAGGACAGCTTTATTAGCCTTTAGAAGAAAACCTCTTGCATGGTAGGCTAGCTATAACCTCAGTAGCTGTGACGTGGAGTCCAGGAAGAGGGAGAGAGCCATGCTGCTTTTAAGCAATCATATTGTGAAGAGGGACAGATAGCTTCAGAGAAAAGTGAAAAATACCCAAAGTGCCCAAGAACGCATACTCCGGCTCTGGCTAGATCTGAAAGAGACAAAAAAGCACAAAAAAGAAAATTGTATTTCTGAGTCAGGACTTAGGTGGCAAACCTAACCAGACCTCATGAGAGCGCTGTAGCCTGCACTGGGGCGGATTTCTCAGAAGGAAAAGTATATCATCTCATTTAAACTGTGACTTATTCCTGTCCCTGTAGCATGGCTCAGGTGGATCGCCCTTGCTGTAGGGAAGCACACCTCATATTTTTGAGATAGGCTCTCTTGCTGAAACCACAGATGGAGCAACACTGGCTGGCCAGGAACTCCCGGGATCTACCCACCCGCCAAGCCCAACAATCACAGGCATGAGCCACTCTGCCCACCTTTATATGTGGTGTTAGGGACCCAAACAGACATCCTCATGTTACCCAGCAAACGCTTTGCCAACCGAATCCCTCTCCACCCCGCAGGAAGCCTCCTGCACCAGCTGCACCGTGCCCTGTCCTTGTAGGAAAATTTGTCTTCTAACCCCTCAAATAGTATTTTATTGGAGAATCGGGAGACCCCATTGACTAGAATGAGAAAAATGACCATGTGGACTTTTACATATAAGAACCATAATGCTAAGTCATATGTGTGTTCTATCCCAAGCCCATTTTCAAAGGTTTATATTCACAAACTCATTTAAATGTGGCAGCACCTCCATGAACTAAGCATTATTGACATTTATAGATGATGAAAACACCTTGCCCAAAGTGACAGCTAGTGAGTGACAGAGATGGGATTTGAACCAAGGCAGTTTAACTGAAAGGTCTGTGTTTGCAAAGTGATTCTGTAGGAGCCCTGGATGTAGGTGGAGGGTGGAGGTGTGTGCAGACTCATCAGTGTAATAGGAGGGACAGTTATGAAGAAGGAAATGGGACATGTTGAAAGGAACAGAGTGAAGAGGTAACTGTGGCAGACCCTGACATGGGTTGTTCAAACTGCAACAAAAAGCAATGGTTTGCTAAATTATAAATAAATCTTGACTACTGAGCTCTTTTGAAAAGCTCCTTGTTGATTCTGGCCAAATTGTGGTTCAGGTGGTGGCAAGGAAAGCATTTTCACCCCAAAATTGAGCTGTGCTCACTCGTAGACACCAAGAATTCGAGGCAGTTCTTGGCTAAGAAGCTGTGGATGATAGATGGGGCAACGTACAAGAACATCCTGGAGAGGAAGCTGGGAGTCGGGCTGGGCAGTCAAAGCTGGTCTGAAGGCCAGGAACATTTTCTGAAGCTTGACATCACAATTTCTCCAAATGTCAGAAGTTAACAGAGATGACGCCGAATCAGTGGGGAAGTAAGGCAGCAGCTGCTGCGGGCAGGAAGGCTCTGGTGTGACAGGCCAGGAACCAAAACCATTCCTGGAATAGTCACAGGCTCAAGCCTTCAAGTTGGCTGCTCACCTAGACTGACAGGTCTGTATATGGAAAGTTTGCTTTTGCAAGGACCCAGGGACCTGTGTCAGGGGGGTTAATTCAAGCCTAGCCATGGACAGAATGGACTCGGGGGAGTGGGGGACGTCAGGGGAACCCAGCCCTCCCAGGGAGACCTGTGATAAACAGAAGAGACACTTTAGGATCCAGAAGAATGTGGCAGGTTCTAGAACCACAGCCATCTAACTGCATCCATCATTTCAGCATTGGATTTTCTTTTTCTTTTCTTAGCGTGTGCTGGGCGGGGGGCGGGTAGAAAATAGGATGATGTGCATGCATATGGAGGTCACAAGATGACTTTATGGAGTTAGTTCTTTTTGTCCACCTATGTGTGGGTTCCAGGAATGGAGTTCAGATCTTCAGGCTCGCACAGCAAGTGCGTTTACCCTCTGGGGTGTCTCGTCGGCCCCATATTGGATTTTGTCCTGAGTCTTGTGTGTATCAATGTAGTTAACCCTTTATCTCTTGCATATTTCCAGCCCAGCTCTCTGGCCTCCCAGGCTCCAGGTTAATGGGCTGCCTGGGCCCAAGGGGAAGTCTAAGCTCATGTGGTTCCACCTCTCCTATAAATGGAGTTAGAGATCCTGAAAGGAGGTGGGTAGTTTGTCTTGAGTCACATAGCCAGTTATGATCAGGCATGCTGGGGAAACTGAGGCATGGAAATGGGAAATGACTTGCTGTGGAGGGATGAGGGTAAAAGAATTGCCTTAGAAGAGGAAATGGGTTGCAGTGAACCTCAGGATGAAGCCTTAGGGCTGTGATTTGAGGCCCCTTCCCAGGGTGTCTGCTGAATCTCTAGACCTCCTCCTCCCCCTGGAGCAAAGATGACCTGGAGGCAGTGGGTGTGTGTTTGTCAGGCTGCCCTGTGCCCTCAGTCCTTGCCCGTCTCTTTAGAGACAGCTGACTCCCACTCCAGGCCTTTCTAATTTGGGGCTCAGGACCATGTGAGCTTGACTGCAATGTCCGAGCCTATCTCCCCCATTACCCCACCACCCTGCTTATATCCATACTGAGCCTTGCATCACCCATCACCGAAGCTACCACTATCTCCCATTGCCTTTGAGAAAATGTAGCACTCTGCCCAGGCTCAGCCCTCTGCCAGGAGTTCCTGCTCAGTGATTGGCTCTTCAGAGCGTTTGCAGCCCCCTGCTGGTAGCTCCTGTGAGATAGTAACACAGGGATGCTCAGTCATGACCTCCTAACTTCACTCCATGCTGCCTCCCCCATGTCTTTATTTGCTGCGAGCTCTCTGGCTTACCTGACCAACATTTTGACTCCTCCTGCACCTTTACATTCAGTCAGCCTCTTGTGCTGGTCCTTCTGATTTCTCAAAGACTATTCCTGCAGTTCAGAAAGCGAGAGGACTGGCACGGATGTAGCCCTGCTGGGCGGCAGCCACTTCAGATCTCTCTCTACTATGTCCTGTTTATAAATGTGGACACTGGGCCTTGAAGGCTTTGTGCCATCTTTACCCTGAAGCTATTAAGGGCCAACATCTGTGTGACTAATCTCCAACTCTTTCGCTCACATTGCACTGTGCCACAGTTGACTGTCTCTAGATGTCTGTCCTGACCTCAGTCCTTGCCTTTGCTCATTTCCTACCCGGGAGCTAAAGGTACCTCTCAAATGTACACAGCCCATTTTGTCACTGGCAGATGCCGAGCTCGATTCTGACAAAGAAAAGATCATTCTCCTTAACAAATTGTACAGAGCCCTGACTTTCTTTCCCAGGCTCCCACCCAACACTCCAATAATACCAAAAGACCAGCACACCAAGGTCCTGGCACAGTTGGTAGCTGGCAGGTGTCACACCATCAGCACTCAGCATCCACAAGCACGTGCTAGCTCTGTGGTAAAGGGGAAGGACATTGAACTATAGGAAGCCTAGCGTAAAACTATGAAGAAATGAGTACTGGTATTATGATTCCCACTGGATCCCAGCAGAGCTGGGTGTGTGGTGGGCATGGAGAGACAGGCCAGGGGAGGTCCTGACAGAGGCTAGTCTTCTGGGCTCTCTACTTCCTAATGGACACTAGTTGCTTCTGAACATTTCAAATGAAACAAAGGATAACTTCCAACTTAGCTGTAGGGACTCTGTGGCTCCAGTTGTTCATTGTCCGTGTCCTCTGCCCACAAAGCCCGTGTAGATGCCTCACTGCTGCAGTGGACTGGCCAGGACACAAGCCTGATGCTCATCTTAACCCCAGATCCCCATTGTATGGAACAGCAGGTCTGGGTCAGGCTTTGTGCAGATGGCAAGAGGCCCCTGTAGGCCCTAAACATTCTTCCAGTCCATCTGAGACGAATGCCCAGGAGAGAATCTCTTCACACTGCAGAGAAGCTCACATTGTCTGTGAACCCCATCACACCATCTCAGACACATCTGTTATAAAGAAAATGTCTTCTCTTATGTTGCAGAAATAAAGCTCTCCTGCCTATGCGTGATCAAATTACCACTTTCAGAAGCTAGCAGGCAAGTTCTATCTTTAGGTGTCCCCACACACACACAAGTAAGACTGTACAAGTACCGAAGGATTTATACAGGGATGTTTATGACTACATCATGTATAATGGCTGAAATCTGAGATAACCCTAACAGCTATTAATAATGTAACTGATAAAGAATAGTATATTCCTACCAAGGAGTAGTACACAGCAATGGGCCAAATAAGTTATTGTTATAAATTGGACATACATGAAGCCAGACAAATAAGCCAGCCACAGGAGATACATAGTCAAGTTGCTTTCACATGGATTTTTTAAAAGATTTATTTAGTGCCAGGCGGTGGTGGTGCACGCCTTTAATCCCAGCACTCAGGAGGCAGAGGCAGGCAGATCTCAGTGAGCTCAAGGCCAGCCTGGTCTATGGAGCAAGTTCCAGGACAGCCAGGGCTGTACAGAAACCCTGTCTCAAAAAAACAAAAAACAAAAACAAAATTGTGTGTGTGTGTGTGTGTGTGTGTGTGCGCGCGCGCGCGCGCGCGCGCGCGAGCGCCTGAGTGTATGCAGGTACCCATAGGGGCCAGAAAAGGGCGTCAGTTCCCTATAGAAATGGAGATATAGGTGGTTATGAGCCACCCAGTGTGGGTACTGGAAACTGAACCTGGGTCCCCTGTAAGAGCAACAAGTGCCCTTAACCACTGAGCTGTCTCTCCATCATGAGTAGTGCTGAAGGTCTGCTTATTGGCTGTACTTGAGGAGGAGAGGTCAAAGGGCATCTTTTAGAGTGGTGGAGTAAGGAGAACTCTGGCTTCGGGGTGGCTGATGTTACTGAGGTTTGGACCTCCTGTGTGGGTAAGGTCCTCTTACCTGTTCCAAACAAACCAGAAGTACAGCATGTCTGCTCAGATCCTGTAGTGGGGCTCTTCCAGTGAGTTCGGGAAATTGTAGCTAGAGTTTTCCTGCCTTGCCCACAGTCAGGACAAATCTTTCTCACCCGCCAGTCCCACAGCCGCTCAGACCCAACCAAGTAAACACAGAGACTTATATTGCTTACAAACTGTATGGCCGTGGCAGGCTTCTTGCTAACTGTTCTTTTATCTTAAATTAACCATTTCCATAAATTTATACCTTGCCACGTGGCTGGTGGCTTACCGGCATCTTCACATGCTGCTGGTCATGGCGGCGGCTGCAGTGTCTCCCCACCTCAGCCTTCTGCTTCCCAGAATTCTCCTCTCTCCTTGTCCCACCTATTTCCTGCCTGGCCACTGGCCAATCAGTGTTTTATTTATTGACCAATCAGAGCAACAGATTTGACATACAGACCATCCCACAGCAGGAAATGGTATGGTTTTTGTTCTTTTTGAGACAGGGTTTCTCTGTGTAGCTTTGTGCCTTTCCTGGAACTCACTGTGTAACCCAGGCTGGCCTCAAACTCACAGAAATCCGCCTGCCTCTGCCTCCCGAGTGTTGGGATTAAAGGTGTGCGCCATCACCGCCCAGAGGGAAATGGTATCTTAAATAGCTTGGTATTGACTCCGCCGATCAGAAGGAACCAGGTTATTGATTCTGTAAATAAAATTCCAAGGAAAACACTGTGTATATAGATACCCTTGGACTCTCTTGGCAGCAATACTAGATCTAAAGAAAAGAAACTGTGTGTCACAGACGGCCAGAGGACACTCCCATCCAGACCTTACCCTTACATGGCTGTCTCAGCCATCATAATTCCAGGATGAATTTGAAACAGGATTTTACCTCATATCTCGTTATCTGGCTCACTGTTTCTGTTGGTAGTCCATGCTTATGAGGCACGTATGAGCAGATACTGGCCTGTTTTCAAGCATAGGAGCTACAATGCACCAATTAAATAGAAAGGTTTGAATTTGGAGAAGTTTAATTTCACCATGCAGAATGTTGAAGCCGTTTCTCAACATGGGCAGCGGCTGAGATCTCCGATAGCAGAATCACATTACTCCCACGGCGGGGCCTCTGTCAGGAGAGGCTCCGCAAACAACAACAAAAAGCATTATGGCGCTTCTTCCTAATTACGTCTCTCTCTCTAAATATCTAATTATCATTGAGAACAAATTGCATGTTACAGAGATAATATTATGGGGAATCGTTAATCTGTTGGGCTTGTGCTTTGAATTCCTGTGTTGGTGCTGCAGCTGCTGGAGCAAAAAATGTTGCCACCTGGACACTTCATTACGATTTCATATTTAAATGCAAACTGCTGGAGACAGGTTCATTTGATGGGCTTGGCTTCTTCGGGTGCTGAGTACTGGGGGATGCAGCTCATAGACAGGTTTTCCAGGTCTCCCAGGTGGTAGTCAGGAATAGTGAACAGTTGAACATTTAGGGGGACAGGGTTACTAGAGAACAATGGGAATGGAGTAATACCAGTGAGGTGACAGTGAAACTGACTTCTCTAATTATTCTTTCTTTATATCCAGGCGCAAAGGTCTACAGCTTTTTAAAAAGTCATATTCCTCACTAACTACGTAGGGTTTCCTTAATAAGTGCTGATCCAAAAAGTACACATTCCCAAAGATTACCTGATAATTGCACCTACAGTAATATGCTTAAAGCTAATTAACATTCAAGCTTCACTTTAGAGAATAGAAATTACTGGGTACTTATCCTATAATTACATCTGTGTGCTCTCTATTGTAATCCATGGCTTTAGCTATATAATTAAATGATGAACAGTGACTGTATAAGTAGAGAGTACTTATGTAAAATCTGTCTTATCCAAAAAATAAATAAATAAACAGATTCAAAGAATCACATCTCATTTGAAATTCCATTGTTCCCGAGGAGATTGTCTAGCACGTCAAGAATTTATAATAGTAGCATTAGTTCCTTGAGGGTGGGAGGGTTCTGCACCTGCCCTCTGCCCGGAAGATGCCCATCGTGATTTTTCTCACCAATGGGGCTGAGTTGTGCTGAGCAAACCTTACTTTTTTTTCTCTTCTGTTGCACATCAGATAACAAATACTTCCACGTCATCTCACCAGGTGAACTATTAAATCCAGTGGGTTTGCGTCACATGTTTTGTATGGAGATCATTTAAAAAAATGTTTTTATCTGATTACAGCACAAATGAAAATTCACTGGAGAAAATCTATTAAATATTTTAAAACATACAGAAAATTATAGAAATCATGTATAATCTCATGGTAGTGATAACTCCTGATTGTGGATAGTTGGAATCTCTTAGATGAGAATCTCACTGCACACACAGGCACACACATACATCATATACTACATCGTGCCTCTTTATATTATGAACATTTCACTAAGTATTTTTCCTAATATACATTGTAACACTGATGGCACCTAAATTGTGTAACAACTTTGTTTGGGTTTTGTTTATTTATGTGTTTATAAATGTGCAGGTGTGCGTGTGTTGCAGGTGTGTGAGCACATACCTGCGGAGACCAGAGGACAGGCTCTGGTGTAGGTCCAGAGGAGCTGTCGCCTTATCTTTTTACGTCAACCTCACCAAGTAGGCTGGGCCAGCTGAGCAGTGAACCCCAGGGGCTTCCTGTCTCCACCATCTCCCCGTAAATGGAATGACAAGTGTACCTGACTCTTACGTGAGTGCTGGGAACGGGGCTTGAGTCCTCATACTTGCCTACACAACAGATCTTTGCTGATTGGCCTGTGTCCCCAGTCCCTGTTTCCACTTTTTTGAGTTCTTATTTTCAAGGTTTTTATTTGTTTATGTGTATATGTTTGTGTGCATGTATGTGCCTGTGAGTACAGCAGCCTGTGGAGGCCAGAGGAGGGCATCTGTTCCTCTCGGGCTAGAGGCACAGTCAGTGGTAAGCTAGCCAACGTGGGTGCTGGGAACAGAGCCCCCGTCCTCCGAGAAGGTGTCAAGCACTCTGACCTCTGAGCCGTCTCCCCTCCCCTGTGAATACTTCTGCCATTGCTGTTTGTCTTGGTTTTCACCGTTAATCAATGTTAATCACCATTCATTTCATGACAGTTCTCTAAAAATATATTTAAATTCGTTTTCATGAAAGCGTAACAAAGATCATCCATTCCAAATAATTACCTTGTGATGATTCTAGTGCCGAGTTTGCTTCTGCCGTAGTGGGTGACTGTCATGGCCATGAGCCGATTGATGTTGGGGCAGAGGCCGACCCAGTGCCTAATTTGCTCCACACTTGCTTCAGCTGAATGAGACTGAAAGACCTCATGGTGTACAGGACTAGTGGAAGCCCAGGTGGAGAAGAGCGGTGACTGGGCTGATGTGACCCATGACCGCGGTGAGACTACACCAAGACCTAGACAACCCCAGGAGGTTAATGGCCTGCATGCACAACACACAGAACTGAAGGTCACAAGTATCACAGTGACCTTGGTGGTGTTGGTTGCAGTTTTGTTTGTAACCTGTAGATGTTTTACGTTTTGGGGGTAAAGAACCATAATTACCATGTAATCCCATACTTCTACTCATTTAAGTTATGTTAAGAATTAGTCAACACCGAGGGGTGTGCTGGCTAGTTTTGTGTTGACTTGACACAAACTATAGTCATCTGAGAGGAGAGAACTTCAATTAAGAAAATGCTTCCAAAGATCAGGCTGCAGGCGAGCCTGTAGGGCATTTTCTTAATTAGTGATTGATGGGGGAGGGCACAGCCCATTGTGTGTGGTGTCATTCCTGGACTACTGATCCTGGGTTCTATATGGAAGCGGGCTGAGCAAGCCATGGGGAACAAGTCAGTAAGCAGCTCCCCTCCATGGCCTCTGCCTCAGCTCCTGCCACTGGGTTCCTGCCCTCACTGCTTTTGAAGATGAACTGATTGTTGAACTGGGAGTGAAATAGACCCTTTCTTTCCCATAGTGTTTTTGGTCATGATGTTTCATCACAGCAGTAGTAAACCTAACCAAGACAAAAGGTCTGTAAGTTTCCCTCTAAGCAGATCTGTGTAGTTGTTGTTGTTCTCATCATGACATCCTTATGCATGATATAATTTAGATATAAATTTAGCACATTTTAGAGACATTAAGGTTGCTGTCAAATGTTATAAACAGTCTGAGGTTTTGACATTCCTGTCAAATATGAGAACAGATTCTTCAAGTTACTTTTTCTTACTTTAGTTTGGTCTTTGTTTTTTTGTTTGTTTGTTTGTTTTTTGTTTTGGTTTTGTTTGTTTGTTTGGGGGTACTTTCTGTATTTGTCCACTTGCAAATGTTTATGGCATGTGTGCCATGTGTGGGGCTCATGCATTTTCATTGTCTATGAATGTTTTAGAAATACAGGGTTTTGGACTCCATCCCAAACCTCCTGGGTCAGAACCCATATCTAGACATAATCTCCAGGTAACCTGAGCACATACCCAAGTTTGAGACACACTGTTCTAAGAACCAGGGAGTTAAGCTTCCTCCCTGCTTCATCCTCCTGGCTGTCTCAAAATTACTGCAAGCTCAACGTTTTTGTTTTAGATCATTTGAGCTTTTATAACAAACCACTTTAATCTACATGGCCTGTAAACCAGAGGGCTGTTTCTCTCCTATCTCTCCATGCTTAGACGTTCACGAGCAAGCATGAGCAGATTGAGTTTCTGATGAGCTCTAAGGGAATCTTCTCACCATGTCTTCACATGCTGGCAGGTCTCCACAGCCCCCTTAGAATGTGCTAAATTAGTCATGAAGCCTCCATCTCCCTGACCAAATCACATCCTAATCCTAACGGTGTACCTGCATGCTTAGGTTTTAACACGCGGGGTTGGGGAGCACTGGCTTCATGTTTTGTTCTCTGTAAGTAGTTCCTTACTCCAGGTTTTCGTGTCCCTCTGTCTGACCCAGCCATCTGCTTTCCTCTCTTGTCCCCCATCTTGATTATCACCATGTTCACTGATGCTCATTCTCGGAAGCATCATGGTCTGTCTTGGACATTGCACAGTATCCTCCTCACGAGTCTCTCCTACTCCCAGCATCAGGAATTTCTGTCTTCTAGAAACAACCGTAATCTTGGGTGAGTATGTCGGATCAGTTCACCATCCTGCAAAAACATTCTCATGACCTTCCACGGCCTTTATAATGAAGATGAAAACTTGCAATGTGTTGATTGAGATATCACATCCTGCCTGTCTGTCTAGGACCATACTCTCAATGGGAGCAATCCGCTCATACTTAGCCCCTCATCACCCGGCAATTTACCTGTTTAGTTCCTGGTGTTCTTACATTCTGGGCTTGATTAGTTCTCTCTCAGTGAACCTTCCCTGCCCTTCCTGATCTTCCCTGTTCTCTCATCTCACATTTTACTGTTATTTCTGGTATATTTGTCACAGTTATGACTCAACATTCATTTTTGTGATTCTGGATTAATATCTATTTCTTTCACTGACTTTTTGCCCCAGGAAGGCATTATTTTCTTCCTCTACTATAATCCTACCATGTCATTTAGTGCTTTAAGGGTGATGGGCAGTGTGCTACAGGTTGTAATATAAGCAGCTCTCCCTCTGGTCATAAGTACCTTCCATGTGAATTGGGTTTCTTCTGCTCTGCTGTCACATAGCTCACTATCACCTAAATTGGATGAAAAACACATGGTTTTCCCAGATGAAGCCCTCCTTACATGCTTACATGGAATCTATTAATAGTCTACAATAGTTATTACCATACATATTTCTGTCTGTGTGTTAAGCAGTGTAAGTAGCCATTTGCTGCCACTGTGAGCTAATTAAAGCACTCCCTTCTTTGACTGAGGTTTAGGCCCCTCTGTTTTGTCCCATTTTCCTGGCATTTGGCTGACTAGGCTATCTCAGAGCAGAATGATGCATCACCATCTCTTAGACATTCAGTTCCAGAAGTGGCATGTCGCTTGTTTTGACCTTCCATTGATTAGAAGCAATCCTGTGGTACCTTCTAAATTAGCGAAATAGTGAAGGATCATCTTTCCATGGGCTCAGGATATACATAGAATCAGATATGTATGTAAACTAGATACCTCTACCATAGGATGAACTCTTGAAGTAGGACAAACACAGCGATGGTCGGCCTGTGGACTTGACTGCATTTTGTGATGATAGGGAAGCACACTTCTGAAGATTAGATAAAGTGAGGAGACCTTTCCTGGGTGTGATCAGCACTATCCAATAGGAGAGGAACAGAATAAAACGGGGATGGGGCAAGAAGAAGGAAGACCATTGTCACTGCTAGTCTGCCTTTCTGCTTCCTGGAGGCAGTCATGTGAGCTGCATTTCTGCCCTTACACCGTGGTACTCTGCCTCACCACAGACCGTCCCACTATGGGCTGGAGCCTTGGGAACCATGAGCCAAAACAAGCCCTTCTTCCCTTAGGTTGTTCCTGTCAAGTATTTGTCCACAGCAGCAAGGTCTGACAACATCACTACTTCTCTGATGTGTTCAACTCTGGTCTCTCTGACGATTAGTTCACACTGCTGTTTGCATGGGTGGTTGAAGAATTCAGAGGATGAAGTGGAAACAGGGACAGAGGCCGGTTCAGAATGGCACTGGCAGAGGACTTTCCTAAGCCATTGCAGTTTTTCTCCTGCTGACAGATTTGCACCGCGCTGACTCAGTGATCAACAGTGTGCTCACCCACCAGAAGGTCAGCTTATGTAATGTTGTGATTTTCTATGCTGAGGTGACATTAAAAGTTTCAGGAAAAATGTCCCTGTACTAGACAGCGTGTGGATGTTTTACATCTACTGTTGTGTGGTAACTCTCTCAACAGTTGTGCAGTGTAGGCATTCTTAGCTCGGTGCTCTATATATCTTGACACGGACCACGTGGCTCCTGGCTATCTGCCCTAGGATGTAGGCTCAGGATGTCTGCCCTAAAACTTGTGTGCCAACTCTCAGCTCCATGCTACAGCTTATGAAACACCTGAATATTTATCAGTGCTGAGAATGAGTACATGAAAGTGACCTAAGTAATCTACCCATTGTAATCTCCTTGACCTAGCCTTCAAAAGTAGACTTCACAGAAGAGCACATTGGAGAATTTTGCTAAGATGACACCCAAATTTTAAAGATCATGTGTACTTATTAAGTAACATTCTAATGCCAAGATTGTTCTCTCCAATTTATCAGTGTTACTTTGGATCAATTTGTGGGGGGCAAGTGAAGCAAGGACAGATTGGGCTGTTTTCCAGCTGAGACAATGGCCACTAAGTCTCTCACTGTTTGTTGGATACAGACACTCTCCCTTGTTTGTACAAATAAGCTAGTTTGGGGCTTAATTTTATACATTGGCAAAGCACTAAATTGTGAAGGTGCCTATTACTGGAAAACCATAGAAATTTCCAGAGACCTGTTTACCTCCGTGCACCCATCCCTGTGGGAGGTGGACCATCAAAGCAGTGACAGTCTGTGCTATGCTAAGAGTGTGGAGCCTATTAAGTATAGAAAGAGAAGTTGAAGGATCCCATTTTTCACCAACTCTAATATGGTTAATTTTTAAAGCTATTTATTGAACACAAAGACATTTGATTGAGCACTTAGGAATCTACCACTCTCATTCACCACCTGTATTCATCATATCTGTGGTGAGATGTGCAGAAAGGGTCTTTCTGTGCTCACAGTGCCTATGAAATAGGATTTTTTTTCTCGGGTCATCTTTGAAGATTGCTGCTACCCTTTATTTCATGTTCTTTGTTTCCAAGTTCAGTCAGTTTACTTGCTACAGAAAAAGATTGTTTAGGGAAACGTACACTTTCTATTTCTTCTAATAGCTTGTGTTATGATATGTTTGATAGTTCATGAAGGACTGTCAGGTTTGGAGAATGAGCTAATAAACTTTAGGTACTAAGAAATACAGCCCCATAATGATGCCTACTTCTATGCAGAGGTATTTTATCAGCTTAATGGCACCTTTTAGTGCCTGACACCTCAGTTTACAGGTTTGCTCAACAGCCTGTTTGCCTCTGTGCCAAATTAGTGTTGAGGGAGGTTTCTGACGAGAAGAATATTCAGTGTGGATATTAGAGTTATGGCTGTCAAGTTGGAGGCGGTCACTCTGTTTTATCTCCGGTGGTACCTTTTAGTGCCGTTGCTAACGTGGGACTCGTGAAATGCCTTAGAAACCATTGTTTGACTTTAAAGGTACAAATCAAGGTGTGTGGGCAGCTGAGGGCACCTTCTGCCTGCAGCATTAATAGGCATTTTCTTTTGCAAAATCTGTTCTGTCTTCCCCAGATAAAAATAAAAATATCTCCTTATTTTAAACATACTGTTTTAGCAGCAAACGAGAGCTTGTAATCTGTGGGAAAGCATCGTCATGCTCAGAGCCCAAGTGGTTGGTTAATGAATGAAATTAAGATTGAGAACACTTGCAAACGAGAACGTTAGGTCAGGATGCAGAGTGCTGTAGACAGTGTTCCAGAAAAAGGCCAGCAGCCATCACCAGTCCTAAGCTAGTGAAATTCACCCACAAAGACACTTCTTTGTTTCTCTCTTTGGAAATGCACACCCTGGCAAATAAATAAGGAAATAGTTATCCTCTCTATGGGCAGGGGAGTGAGTTAAATTATGTAACAAATTTTCTCCATGCTTGGAACAGTGGAATGACATGCAAAGTGACTCCTTGAATCATCTCTTAGCTGTCCCTCTGCCTTGGACCCATTTCTTAGGCTTTTATTCATCAATTTCTTTTATTTTAAATTTTATCTTCAAACAGTGGACAGTCACTCATTTCTTCTTTATAGGAATTTGTTTTCTTAAAGTGAAGAAAAGCTTTCAAATCTCACCCCAAAGGGGGTAGTACTAGTGGTATTCTTTGGAATTGACAATGAACTAACCTAGCCTAGGTTCATGTAACTTAGGTGAGCTCAGAGTACTTCCTTTTCCATCTGTCACATTGACCAGCTAGCCTTGCACATTCTCAACATTGTGCCGTGTAAATAGGACGTTACATTATTAATTCAGCTCCGGGCTTTTTGCAGATGAGTGCTGCAGAAGCACACGCACTTACGGAGTGATAGATGCAGGGCAGAGAAGCAGTCAACTCCGTGCTACTCAGGAATCAAGGGTGAATCATGTGAATGGGAGGAGAGTCCACTGGGTCTGCTGAAGGTCTATAGATGTTTGTGGGGGCTTCCTGCTCCATTCACTGATTCTAAAGTCATGCAACAAGACTTATTAGAGTCAATTACTCTTTCCTGTTGAAGGATGTGATAACCTTCAGGGTAAGAGACTCCATCCAATAAAGGGCAGTTTACAGTTTCTAGAAGTGTAACTTTAAAAAAAAAATTCTTAATTTGTGGTTTGTGATTTGTACCTATGGTTATGTATTTTCTGTCCTGTGTAGCTACCAATAACTTCAATATGTACAGAAACTCTCTTTAAAAGCTTTGCTCACACTGCATTTCTTGTTACCCCAAGAATAATGAATTTGTGGCTGCGAAGTTTTGTGCTTATAATTTATATCGTGTCAGACTATGGACACTTTGAAAGTAGCTGTAGCAAGTGCCTCATTTAAACTCTACTGGATGTGTTTGGGGGCTTACAGGACACCTAGGCTCCTTCTGCAGGTCATAGCATGCATTCCACACAATGGATTTAGACTGAATGAAGTCATGATCAGGAAATATTGACACAGCTGGGAACAGAAGATACATTAACTTATTTTTCAAGCCTGTTTGTACCTCTGTGTTGAAGTTATAACACTAATTTTATTTGTCCTACATCATAGTGATATAATTAAATAGTCCACAGACTAATAAAATGTTAGTTCATAATTTGTTAATATTAAAGTTATGTTAATACTTTAAAACTCAATCAGGACAGGGTGTATCTTAAACTTGCTGGTAAGTTCTTTCTGGTCACGTTTGTTGTGGAACCTTGGGATGGGAGTTGAAGAGCATGTTCTGCTGAGCACCAGTGCTCCAAGAACAGAGCGATGAAGAACAGAAGGGAATGGCTGTGGACTTGGCAACTCAGAAGGCATTGTTAACTACACAGTTTCAGTCTAAGGATAAGCGTAAAGGCTAGATTTCAGGACAGTAAATGTGAGACGGTAGAGGTGTGCATACGGCATGGAGACTGATCCTGTGAATTGTTCAGCCACCAGGTAAAGTGAAGAAGAAAAAGTTAGAGAATTTGATAGCATGTGGTTGTAGAGGACTTTGTGTTTGTGAAGACTTTTAAAGAGGATATATCATACAGAATAAAGAGCAAGGCTCTGCATTTGCAAGCTGCGTAACATTGAGGGATGTATGTAACCCTGGAGCACCTGTCTATGAAACTGAAATAATGATGCATACTGAAAAGATGGTTTGGGGGATACAATTCAGTTTACATATATATGTTTCAAGACAGGGTTTCCCTGTGCAGTTTTGGTGCCTGTCCAGGATCTTGCTCTGTAGCCCAGGCTGGCCTCGAACTCACAGAGATCCACCTGGCTCTGCCTCCCGAGTTCTGGGATTAAAGGCGTGCGCTGCCACCGCCGCCGCCGCCGCCGCCGCCGCCGCCGCCGCCACCACCACCACCACCCGGCCCATCATAAAGTATTTTAACCCTGCATATCTTACTTTTCTTCTGACGGGGTGGCTAAGTTATCCAGTGGGACAGTTCTGTGTTTTGCTGAGCACATGATGGATCAGCATAAGCTCTAAGGAACAGTCCTGTGAGGCATCCATTGCCCTTCATCTAGAACCCAAGATTCATGCCATTCGGGAGGGAGGGGCTTAGCCACAGAGATAGTGCTGGGTGTGGAGGGCCTGCAAAGGAGGCAGGTGACGGGCATGAACTGTGGCTCCCTTAGGGACCCCTCTTCAAACACACAGTGCCTCCTGAGTGCACAAATGGGCATGATGGAGACCAATAAGAGCCTTGGAAGGTCGAGGGAGCAGACAGGTGAATCCATGGAAAATACAACTGATTTTCAATAAGGAAGGAAGGAAGTATTTAGAAGGAGTCTGTATTTCCATAGTGCTGGGGTTTGTTTCCAGATGCCTGTGCTGGCCCTCAGCCTGTGCTGGCCCTCAGCCTGTGCTGTCACAGCAGGGTGAAACCTTTACAGTGAGGCCTAGTGGGAGGAGCTGGGTTATTGGAGCTTGCTGTAAGGAGGATACTGGTACCCAAGCCTCTCCTCTGTTCTCTGCCCCACCAAGCAAGCAGCTTGTTCCACCATTTGCCCTACCATGACATACTCCACTGCAGGACCCAGGGCGACCAACTGGGAACTAGAAACTGTGGGCCAGCCAGCCTTCCCCTTCTGGGCAGCTTGCCTCGGGCGTCGTAACACAGTGATAGTGAGGAGACGCACACATACATGGTGAGGAAACAAAGGGGAAATGGAATTTTAAGACTTTGGTAACCAAGGAAGCTGAAGGCTATATTATATACGAGAGCCTTGTCCATTGGCTCTGGAACCAGTTATCTCCGTCAGAATCACTTTTGAGTAAAGATGCCCTAGAAGGGGTTGTCATTCCGCTGTCCAGAGAGTAATGGGGGCATGGGGCTGAAACCACAGGTAGGCTTCTCTTTATAGGCACCAGGTCAGTCGCTGAAGTACAGCTTTGGCACTGTGCTGCAATTTTCTAAATCATGAAGAGTTCAGTTCAGATACCTACTGGTCCCATCACTATTTATCCAGTAAGAATACTCTCTGTTTAGCGCCACAAAAATTCAACTTGGAAACTGGCTACAGACAGTCTCAGTGTGTGTATACAGACAGGCTGGGTGTGTGTATACAGACAGGCTCAGTGTGTGTATACAGACAGGCTGGGTGTGTGTATACAGACAGTCTCAGTGTGTGTATACAGACAGGCTCTGTGTGTGTATACAGACAGGCTCCAGTGTGTATATACAGACAGGCTGGGTGTGTGTATACAGACAGGCTGGGTGTGTGTATACAGACAGGCTGGGTGTGTGTATACAGACAGTCTAGGTGTGTGTATATAGACAGTCTCGGTGTGTGTATACAGACAGTCTCAGTGTGTGTATACAGACAGTCTCGGTGTGTGTGTATACAGACAGGCTGGGTGTGTGTATACAGACAGTCTCGGTGTGTGTATACAGACAGTCTCAGTGTGTGTATACAGACAGGCTCCAGTGTGTGTATACAGACAGTCTCAGTGTGTGTATACAGACAGGCTCCAATGTGTGTATACAGACAGGCTGGGTGTGTGTATACAGACAGGCTGGGTGTGTGTATACAGACAGTCTCAGTGTGTGTATACAGACAGTCTCAGTGTGTGTATACAGACAGGCTCAGTATGTGTATACAGACAGGCTCAGTGTGTGTGTACAGACAGGCTCCAGTGTATATACAGACAGTCTCAGTGTGTGTGTACAGACAGGCTCCAGTGTGTGTATACAGACAGGTGCAATGTGTATATACAGACAAGAACAGTGTGTGCATACAGACAGGTTCAGTGTGTGTACACAGACAGGCTCGTTATATGTATACAGACAGGCTCATTGTGTATAAGATTGGCAGGACCCAAGAAACAGTATCTGTTCTGTAAAATCATAATTCATCATAACTTCTCAAAGATGAAGGATATAAATATGCTAGGAACAATTCCCAAGGAAAATAAATTTTGAAGAAGCTACCAAAGTGTTGGCTATTGTTGGGTTGTTATAGTTGTTTAGGTAGATTCTTTTTAAACATGATATTTTGTTAAATATTTCATGCTTTGCATTTTTACCGTACCCCCCTTTTTTCCCTCTTGACTCATCCCATATCCATCTCCCAACTTTGTGTCCTCTTTTTCTTTTCTTATCTTTTTTTAATAACCCACAGCATCCAATTTGTGCTTTCCATATATTCATGATTGTCAACTATGCACTGAAATGTGGTCACCTCACCAATGGCCTCATTGTTATAGAACACTGCCCCTCCCTGCCCTGGCCATCAATGTCAGTAGCTTCTCAATTAGGAATGTGAGCTCATGGGTCCCTGAGATACTTTTTGTGATGCTAATAACCTGGCCAATGAGGGTGGCAGTATCGGTTTTCGAAGCACCACCACAGACACCCATTTCTGCTGATATGGAGGTGGACATAGTGACTGTTGCTGCTGGTGGTGTGAATTACCTTGTAGATATGTGTAGAAGCAAGTGGAGCCCACAGAAAAGCTCTCACTTTATCTCCTGCTAGTTAATTACTCTACCTCTAGGTCCATTAGATGGTTCCTAATCACTGGGTTGTCTCTGGCTTCACTCACAAACTGTGATAATTCCAGTCTACTTGTTTTCTTAAGTGAAATCCAAATGACTGAGTGCCAGAGATCCAGAATACCATCCAAAACTGAAGTGTGCTGAAATGGGCTATGTAATTAACACAATTTCATCAGAACCTGCTTATTCTAAACTGCCGTCACATTGTTAATATTCCCTTGACCCTGCCAAAGACCATGACCATTTCCCGGAAGGAAGGAAGGAAGGAAGGAAGGAAGGAAGGAAGGAAGGAAGGAAGGAAGGAAGGAAGGAAGGAAGAAAGAGAAGTAGCATTTTTGCCATCCACTCAGGAATGTGCATGATCACAGAGTAAAGAGGCAGCACAGCATCCTCGTGGATACTGAGGGGACACCTCTCCCTATCCCATGGGGACAGTAGTGAAAACCCAGAGCTGTGTGATGCAGTTTGGTGTTCTCTGGGGCTGTGCATCCCTGCCTGCTCGGCGAGTCACCCAGCGGCCAGTGCACATGATGTGTGCTCATTCTGCTTCTCTGCTGTGAACACGTTGCTTCCAGTTCTGTGGAAGGTTCAGAAGAGCCTGATTCCTTTGCCTGGCTCCTCCATCTAAGGAGGCCCACCAAAAAGTAGTTTTTCTGCCTGCTTCTTTCCCCTCTTTCAGGAAGGCCATGGCCTTGCTCTGTACATTCAGTAACTCTCATTGAACATCTAAACTACTACATACAGGAAGATGAAGATGAGTAAGACTCAGACTCGGTGTTCGGACATGTGAAGGGCACAGACACTGAGAAAAGTCATCACAGTCGTGTAAGGACACCTGGCTTATGACCAGTGTCCGACTGCATCCTGCACTGGTGTGCAGAACAAGAGGGGCCTGCGGAGGAGCTGAGGACTGAACGGAGTCTGAAGAGATGTGGGTTGGATGGGGAGTGGAGACATTCCAGAGGACGTGTGGGGGACGCAGAACGGATGGTTGTAAACACTGCCACCACCAACAGTCCTTGCCACCAAACCCATTCCTGTATCCCCCAAAGCATTCAGAAAATGGGTATTTTAAAAATTATCTCATGTGGGTTCAATGTGTGCTGTCTTCCTAATTGTAGATCACATATTGTAATGCAGCGCATAGTGTTCTTTTAAATAATGAAGTCATGGCCTACTACTGGAAACCTTAAACTGACTAATGATCACAAGAAAACTTTAAGAAGCCATTTAGACATACTACCAAAAGCGCCCCTGGTTTTTCACATGAATTCTCTTAAACCTTGAAGAAACAAAATTCCCTATGCTAATTAAGCTGCTTCACAGCATAAAGGAGCCAGCCTTTTCTGAAACAAGTATGACTACAATGTAAAACCTAGGAAAGCCAGCACAGGAAGGAGGCCTTGAAAGAATGGCTGTCTGTTCATTTAAAAAAATAAAATATAAAAACGTCTTACAATTTTGGAAGTACATCATGGGAAAATATTGGGAAACGAATAATTGTTCTAGATATTAATCCATAAAACTATAGCAATTAAAACAACATGAAGTCAGAACAAATTAATCAGTAAAGAGTACAGAAATAGGCACAAATAATTATGGTAATTTAGTGCAATAATAAAAGCTATAAATAAATGGGCTAAGGATGACTGTTCCAAAATAGTATGAAGACCGTTGGCTAAATGATGTTCAAAAAATACCACTTGAAATCACAGTTTAAATCAAGTTCTGAATGGCTCAAATAGTACATTATAAAAAGATATGCATACGTATACTAGATCAAGATAAAATAAACTTGTAAAGATGATTCAGTAAATAAAGTGCTCGCAGGGAACTGAGCCCAGTGTCTAGAACCCACATAACCAAGTCAGATGTGGTGCTGGCACTTAGACTCCAAACTCTGAGAAGGCGGAGTCAGCAGATCCTGGGGCCCAGTGGCCAGTCAGCCCGGACCAATCAGCAAGCTCCAAGCCATCAAGAAATCCTGTCTCAAGAAGCAAGAAAGGGCAAAATGTAATTATAAAACTACATTTCAAAATAAACAAAACACACGATGGACAGTTCCTGAGAACAACCCAAGCTTGTCCTCTGGCCTCCACAAGCACCTGTGCCTTCGTGGATGGGCACACAGGCACAAAACAATGTGAGTAAATATTTTTGTAGACTTTCCACTAGGAGGATTCACAGAGTAAAAGACCAGTGCTGGTGACTGTCTCGCTGACAGAAACATTCTACATTTGGCAAACTGTAGAGTTTATTAATATAACAGAGTCAATATTGCCAGCAGAAAGAGTCCTGATGAATGTGTCAAACATGTGACCCTAAGAAACTAAGCAATAGAAGTGGATAGGCATGTTATCTATGGCACATGTACCTTAGAAAGAACCCAGAAACACCTAGGTAGGTATGAGCATCTGCTCAGTGCTGCTACTAACTTAAAGATGACTACAGTGGAGGTCCATGGGTGACCCGTTAGAAAAAGTCAGAGTAGGTTTGTCCTCTCCATTGCTGGCTCACTGAGGAATGAGCATGCCTATGCATTGTTGGAGAGACATTCTGACACTTTTAGTGAATGTGGGCTGTATCGACTGGCCTCTCCGTAATGAAATGCATCTGGACACACATTGAGAGATGTTGACATATGAAGGGAAATTTATATAACAATGAAAAGTTAGAAAGATCTTAAATGTTACTCAGAAGAGCAGTCTGTCTGGGTAGCTGCAAAGGCTGAAATGTCTGCGTAGGTCATGGAGCCTGTCAGTGAGGACATGAGTGGGTTGGGGGCAAAGGGAACAATGGCCCACAGCGATGGCTGTGGCACATGAAAGCTCATCTTCACCAGGGTGCAGGGCTCTCACCAATGCGATGTTTCCGTGAGGGAATACTCAACCAGGCTGCCAGATCTTCAATTTTCCTGGAAGAGAAATTGGAACTGGAGGATGCACACCTAGGTTCTTAAGCAATAAGACGTGTGGGTTATCTGTAGGACCCTCATTGTAGCAAAACATTTCTTTGCCCCATCACTTACCTTCCATCTCCAAGAAAGGATTCCATGCCTTACTCGTGTGTGACGACAGTCTGTGGGAGAATTCCAATAAGAAGCTGACTAGACTGGCCGAGATCAGGGAGCTCAGGGTTCACTGAGAGACTGCCTCAGATAAAGTCAGAGTAATGGAAGAAGACACCCCCTATCAACCTCACACCCCTACACACACGTACACTCACACACACAGCAGGCATGCATACATGCATGTATACTACATGCAGGCAGACCTAACTGACAGCAGTCAGTCAGTTTCCCATTGTATGATCATGACAGCGACATGTGCTACTGAACAGAAGGTGGGTGACATCATCATCTTCACAGCCAAGTCATTGATATTTTGTCGCGTTTTTTGTGAAAAAAATTCCTATCTCATTAGGTCATATTTTTTAAGATTTAATACAACATCTTATCTTACATGGACATGTGAAACAGTTCCATTAAAAATAAAAGTAAATACATCTTAATTCATAAGACATGCATCCATAGTTTATTAAATGGCTTGTAAGATATAAAATTAGTCTTCCAAATGGAAGGAAATTGAGCCTTATTCAAGTATATCATGATTTAAAACATTGTGTGTATTTGACTGAAAAAATTTGTTTAACTTGTGCTTTGAAAAATAAAGACTACTTCATTTTTTTTTATTCATTTTTTTTACATCCCAACTGCAATTTCTCCTCCCTCTTCTCCCATTTCTTCCCCCCACCTTCCCTCTGCCATCTCCCCCAAAATCTACTCCTCCTCTGTTTCTGTCAGGCAGGCCTCCCCTGGGTGTCAACAAAGCATGGCATATCAGGCTGAGGCAGGACTAAGCTCCTCCCCTCGTATTAAGTCCTGGGTAAGGCAACCCAGTATGAGGAATAAGTTCCCAAAAGCCTGCCAAAGGATCGGAGACAGACCCTGATCCCACTACCAAGAGCCCCACAAGTAGACCTGCTCAACTGTCTGACACATGTAGAGGACTTAGGTCGGTCCCGTGCAGGCTCCTTAGCTGTCCCTCCAGTGTCTATGAGCTCCTATGAGCCCAGGTTAGTTGTTTCTGTGCGGTCCCTTGTGATGACCTTGACCTCCTTGGCTCCTATAATTCTTCCTCCCTCTTTTCAACAGGGTCCCCCCACGCCCTGAGCTCAGCACAGTGCTTGGCTGTGGATCTCTGCATCGGCTTCCGTCAGTTACTGGGTAAAGGCTCTCTGATGACAGTTAGGATAGCCACCAATCTGATTACAGGAGAAGGCACCCTCTCCACTATTACTAGGAGTCCTAGCTGGGGTCGTCCTTGTGGATCCTGGGAGTTTCCCTGGCACCAGGTTTCTCCCTGAGGAATAATGAAAGAGATGTGCTGATGGGGGAGCATTTCAGGGTCAGGTAAAGCCTCCCTTAGAAAGATGTGTGTGTACCAGTTTAAGGGAGTCCGTAAATCGCGATGGTGACTGGCGAGGAAGCCTGGCAGGTTTTCGGGCTGTGGTTTTTGTTTTGCTAGTTCGTTCTGGAAAGAGGGGTGTCAGATTTTGGTGTCATTTTAACCACTGTCCCCTGCTCTGTTCCTCACTGTTTCTTGTGTAATTTTCTTCCCGTAAGATACTGAATTAGGAAGGATCGAGTCTGGATACTGTTCAGTTTATCACAAACCATAGCACATTTTTACACTGGGCTGTGAAACATTCTTAGTCGTGTTGGTATAAAACAAAACAAAACAAGAAACAAACAAACAAAAAACAGAGGTAGAGAATGACGGGCCGTGCTGGGGGAAGAAAACCCGTCAGACTTTGGTCCCTGACCAGACAGTAACAAGAGAAGGTCCTTCACTGATCACCTCAGCCCTCCCGAGGCTGCCAGCAGTCAGCTCATTTGCTTCAAACCTCCCTCCATTAAAAAAAAAAAAATCCCAATGCTACCCACACCTTCTGGAGCCCAAGTGTAATAATGGGTGAGTTATGTTTCCTTCCCCACATCTGCACGCTGAGACTGTTGTGGAGCTCTTTCAACTTAACTCATTATAATCAAGTTGTCCCAGCCTTTGTTTTAATAAGATTCTAATCTCGAGGTCTATCCTTCGCATCAGTGACTTTACACTGTTAATTGCTTTCTTGTCCTCCATTAAATTGCGGTTACAATTGCTTCATCGCAGAGGCTCTCTGTGCTTTGTATTCTGCTGGAGTTGCGCAGACATTCTCAGCAGCAGCTTCCCACTAAAGAACAAAATTACCTATTATCCCTTTAATCTTGATGTACTTGTTTATGGGTCTAGTTCCTAGCTAGTGTCCAATGAGGAAACAACATATTATATTCCTTTTAAACAATATTTTTTTTAAAGAAACATAGTATGGAAAGCCAAAATTTATTTCTAGATAGAACTTGCATAGTGTGTTCATTTATTGTTTTATAGGACCAATTAAAAAGACAAAAGAGCCTATTCTCCCTTTGATCCACCAGAGTGACTTCCATTAACACTAGGGAAGGGAAATGCTTGTGTAGAGATGAGTGAAGCCATTGCCAGGAAGCGGAGTAACAGGAAGTGAGCAGTAGGGTGCAGATGAACAGCTCCATGGTTTTCTCGAGAAAAGCTACACAAAAAGCAAACAGTTCAAGTCTCAAATGCCCTGCCACACACACACACACACACACACACACACACACACACACACACACACAGACACACACACACACGCGCGCATGCACACAACTTTCTGCTTGTTTGTATATTGGAGGAAATCAAGGGCTAATCTGAGGCAGTTTCTTCCTTCTGAAATCAATTGAATGTGAATTTGCTATTTTAACACGATGACACAACTCACAGAGAGAATTCGGTAATGAAAAGCAACCGGGGGATTTGACAGGTCTTTCCTGAAGTGCAGTCCTTGGAGACCAACTCCTGCAGGCAGAGGTGAGAGGAAGAAATTGGTTACCTGAAAAACTGTACACAGTAGCTCGGAGTTGAGGGAGTCGGGCTGACAGTGCCAGGCTTCGCTCTTGACACGTCTGCAAAGGGCTTCTGACTGGGGCAGTGCTCCCAGCCACAGGGGCTTCTGACTGGGGCAGTGCTCCCAGCCACAGGGGCTTCTGACTGGGGCAGTGCTCCCAGCCACAGTCCTGTTGGTGCTCAGGCACAGTGTGAACGCCTTATATTTTAGTCCTGCATAATGTGGCACAAATTGGGGGAGGCTGTCCTTTACCATTTCAGTCTTGGGGTAGTCACCTGAGGGTCACCTGTTGACAGTGTGACCGGTTCAGGATGCTATCTATCAGGACCTGTGAGGTTTTCGTCTGTTTGCTTGGCTTTAGTATTGATGCATTCATTTTACATCTGGTAGGCATCAAGTTCAAATTTGGATTCTAGCCTTTGAAAATGCACTTCAAAGACAGAGCGGCCCTCTCTTGGCATCTCTCCATCTGCCCTCCATCTCCCTGGCCCAGACTTTTCATTAGCTGCAAAAATTCGAGCTCAGTAGCATTCTTTGCCGCCTCCCAGTCTCCCCCCACCCCCATGATGGGTTAGCACTCTCTCTGAAATGCTGTTGCTATTCATACTGACCTGGAAAAGGCTTCTGCAATACTTTCCTGTTCTAATTGCTCCCTTTCTTAACTATGACGAATCCTTCATCTCAGAATATTACTTGCAACCTTCTTCAGAACCAAATTAAACACCAACGCCAAAAAAATCCATTACCCAGAGTTTCTTCTTTTGATTTCATTAGTTCATTCATTTGTTCAATTTTCATTTTTAAGACTATGTCATATAGCCCAATTTGACTTGGGATTGGCTCTGGATCTGTCGGTGACTTTGAACCCTAGACTCTCCTCCTGCTTCTACATCCCAGGAGCTTCCTTGCCCAGCTTATCTTCAAGGTTCCTTTTTTTTTTTTTTTTTTTTTTTTTTTTTTTTTTTTTTTTTTTTGGTTTTTCGAGACAGGGTTTCTCTGTGTAGCTTTGCGCCTTTCCTGGAGCTCACTTGGTAGCCCAGGCTGGCCTCGAACTCACAGAGATCCGCCTGGCTCTGCCTCCCGAGTGCTGGGATTAAAGGCGTGCGCCACCAACGCCCGGCCAAGGTTCCTTTTCTACGTTTAAAAAAATGACTGAAGAACTGGGAAGTTGCATCCATGGGAAATGCTTGGTAGAACCTGAGTACTGAGCCCAGTGCCCGCATACCATCCGAGAATGGTCATATACATGTAACCCCAGTCCTGCAGGGTCAACGGACACAAATAACTGGGTGACAGAATAGCTGGGGTGAGCAGGGACTTCTGCCAACCCCCGACCACGTCCACTGCTGCTGAGGTTCAGGTGTGCAAGGCAGACAGGAGTCTTCCTGCTCGTGTGGGGCTTCCTCAGCAGGGAACCGGCTAAAGCACCAAACACTGAATTGAGTGAGAGACCCTGCCTAAAAATGATAGGGCATGGAAATGCCACCTCACCCTCCATACATGTGGGCCCAGGCGAGCTTTCCTGACGTCACCCTCCAGACATGTGTGCCCAGGTGAGCTTTCCTGACGTCACCCTGCATACACGTGTGCCCAGGCGAGCTTTCCTGACATCACCCTGCATACATGTGTGCCCAGGTGAGCTTTCCTGACGTCACCCTGCATACACGTGTGCCCAGGCGAGCTTTCCTGACGTCACCCTGCATACATGTGTGCCCAGGCGAGCTTTCCTGACGTCACCCTCCATACATGTGTGCCCAGGCGAGCTTTCCTGACGTCATCCTCCAGACATGTGTGCCCAGGTGAGCATGCTCCCCACATCGCCCACACGTGCAGTGACTGATCCTTTCTCTCCCCCTTTGCACTTTAGTGACCTTTTATGTTGGGGGCCAATTCAACCTTTATTGCTACGGTCAGAGTTCCCTAAAGAACCATGTTTATTTTTCCTCTCACAGTGAGAGTGCTTTTAAGTTTTTTCCTGTTTAGTGTTGTGTGGTAGTTCTCAAGAGAACGTGGAGGTGAAAGATGGGAGAGGGGGGAAATGTAAATGGTTGCCAGGTCCCAGTAGACATTCCATGTGAACTCTGAATCTCTAAAATCCTTTCCTGCTGACATTTCCTGGTGTGTCGGCTCTGGTTCTTCCCCATGCAGACACTGACATGAGATGCGCCGGAGCAGAGCCTGGGGCACTGGGATGGAGGCAGGGGGGAAGCGGCGCAGTCAGAGAGGGCTCTGACCAGGGTGTCCCAGCGCCTGTGGAGGCCAGGGAAAGAGGAGTGCCTGGGAAGGAAGTCAGGTGTAGGACAGACCACGGTCAGTCTTCAAGCCAGCTCCCTGCTGAGGAAACCCCACATGAGCAGGAAGACTCTGTCTGCCTTGCACACCTGCACAGCAGCAGTGGGCGTGGTGAGGTCAGCAGAAGACTCTGCTCACCCCAGCTGCTTTGTTACCACCTGAGGCATAGCTCTTGCCCCCAGAGGAAGAGGCCACTACCTGCCGGCACAGTCTTGCTTCTACTGGCTGTTCCCGCAGTGCCCAGGGCTGCCCCTTGGAGAGTCCTCCCAGGATCACTGGGATGGGGGCACTAAGGGTGAGACCTATACTTTCATAAATCAGCTCCGAGGCTAAGCACACCTCCATCCCACTCCACACATCACACTTACCGTCTTGTTTCCAGCTTGGCACAGCCAAGTTTGTAAAGTTTACTTTTGGAATTTATCACCACCGTGAAGATCCCCAACTTTAAAAGCAAATCATTTTCCCATAAAGGTTGACTAGACTCTGCATTCACACCACTGGGGGGAAATCAAACCAGGTCAATGTTCAACTCCCGTAAATATTCCTGGCCCAGGACTCCACCTATCTGAGGCTCAAAACCTAGGCTCCCTGTTACTCAGCAACCCTGCCTGATGTAGAGAAATGCTGGATAAATACTTATAATAAAATAGGCTGTAATTCAATTCTTCCCATCTAAGCATCTGAGTTGCCTATTTGAAGAATGAACCAGTTTATAAAAGACTTATTTAAAAATTTGTTTAATGTGCAGTTGTCTAATGTAGAGTTTTCTTAATACAGTGGGATAGAAACAGAACTAGAAACAGCCTGACTGTGGCTACAATGTGAGATTTCTGTGTTCAGCACAAAAGCTACATTATTTGAATCAATTGGCTTCTTAATAAATCAATGTTTATAGTTATCACTGTAATTGCTTTAAAACATAACCATAACTTATGATTCCACCAATAAAACAACACATTTAACAGTACAAAATTTTACTTAAAAGCTGTGTTTGTTATAAAAAAAAAAAAAATGAAACCCATGCTTCAGCAAGTACCAAACTGCCATTGAGCCTGTGAGTTTCTCCTGGATGTGTGGGTTTGTGTTCCCCTGTAGATCACATCTGAGGGTCAGGTACAGTGAGCATGCAGACCTCCTTCATACCTAAGAGAATCTTACAAGTGCCTAGCATTCTGCCCTTCTCTGTATTGTTTGCCTTCTTCTTCTTTTTTTTTTTTTTTTTTTTTTTGGTTTTTTGAGACAGGGTTTCTCTGTGTAGCTTTGCACCTTTCCTGGAACTCACTTGGTAGCCCAGGCTGGCCTTGAACTCACAGAGATCCGCCTGCCTCTGCCTCCCGAGTGCTGGGATTAAAGGTGTGCGCCACCGCCGCCCGGCTTGTTTGCCTTCTTCTCTCTTACAAATGTCTTTGTGTAAAATCATCATAGAGATTGCATAGTAGAAAATCAGCCCTTAATGAATGTGGTGATTAATTTTATTTTTCAATATTTGGAGAAACATTAATTATTTTGAACACTTTTGCTCTGAGTAAAACAGTTTTAATTTTCAGAATTGACCAATTTCTTGTGAATTTTCCATGACTTTGTTCATAGTTACCCCAGCTCATGTCTTCCTCTAGAACCTGAGTGGCTCGGGGTAGGACTGCATCCTGTGGTCCTCTTTGTAACTAGGACTACTCAGCTGCAACAGCACATGCTAAACAAACACTTGCTGAAGCTGAAAAAATATATATGGAATGTCTTGTGCACTAGTCTCTGTTGGAAGTGCGCAGAAATGCCCCACCTCCCCAATCCTCCGAATGGGTGTCGCTTTCTCTAGACAAGAGGAATTTGAAGTACAGCATGTTGAAGTGGCAAGCCAAAGCCACACAGCTCTCAATGACAGAGCCAGATGTGGAGCTCTGGCTTCCATATCCATTCTTTGATGCTGGCACAGTGCTGTCATATGTTAATGAATCCGTTTCTCCTCGTGGTCACAAGGTGACGGGAGCAGCCAGGATTGGCACTAGATTCTTGCCATAACCTCAGCTCCCTGTGCTATCTGAGTACTGTGAAAGAAATGCTCCTATAGGTGAGCTCAGCCATGGGTGCGTCTCATTTTAATATTTTACCATCGAGACATTTTCTCCAGACTAGGGATGCGGTTAAGTTTGTAGCGTGCTTGCCTAGCATGTATAAAGCTTTGAGTTTGATTCCCAGCCCTGAGTAAACCAGGAGGTGCATGCCTGTAATTCCAGCATGGGGGAGGTGGAGGCTGGAAGATCAGGAGCTATCCTTGACTACAAAGGGAGTTTTCAGCTAGCCTGAGGCATGTGGAACTTTGTCTCAATAAATAAATAATAAAAGGGGTTTTTTTTGCTGTTGTTTTCCAGTCAGGAACTTTGGGCAAAGAGCCTTGGCCTGTGAAACTGTTTTGAGCATTGAAATAAAAGTTTTATTTTAAAATTTCAAAGTCTTCAAAATTGAGATAAAGAAATGCTTCTGGAATATAACACCAGTTTTATTGTTAAAATGTAGTATTTATAAACATGTCAATACACTTGTAAATAATTGGTTTGGTTAGTGTGTTTACTTCATTAGAATTCACAAGTATGCAAGATCATTGCTGAACAACCATAGCCAATAAAATTATTTTTAATGTTCAAATATTTTATGATAAAAATCATGCTTAGTGTGCATGCATTTTGCCCTCTAAGATGCAATGAGGAAGGGCCTCTCAAGGTCTTTAAGTGGTCTGATGAGGACTCATTTCATTTTAGTCCTCAATACACTAGAAGATGCCTAATTCTCTGTGCATGGGCGGGCATCCTGAACAAGGCAAAGGAGGCAAATGCACTGTCTCCTCTTTCTGGGTTCCACTTCTTCTTCCATCTCCATTTTCTGATGTGGGGATTCTGCAAAGCATTTCCTACAAAAAGCAGGAAACCCTGGTTCTGCCAGCACCTCGGACCCGAGCCCTCTGTCAAGTCCTTGATTCTGCATCCTTGGCTCCCCAGTCCAGCTCAGTTCTGAGGGGGAGGTTGGACTATCTCCATGGTGCTCTGGAGGAGCTGCCTCAAGCCAGCCAGCTCCCAGCACCATGCATGAAGTCTTGGCAGCTCTGAAGCTCAGAGGGGAAGATGGAGACGTCCTTCACTCCTTGTGGAGGCTTGAGGCGCTTAGGCACAGCCTTTCTCTTGTCCTTCAGCTCTAGAAGCCACCCACATCCCTTCACCCACAGCCTCATCCTTCATCCGCACAGCCAGCAATGTCTGGCTCGGTATGGCTCCTGTGGAAGCCACGTTTAAGGACCTTTGTGGCCATTTGAGGCCAATCCATACATAAGGTGGGTTTGTCTTCCCACCTTAAGGTATTTACCTTAATCACATCTGCAGCACCCGTTTGCCGGCTAAGTCCCAGTACTACTGTGCGCATCCTCCAGAACGGGGAAGCTGTATGATTCTGCCCACCAGACACGCCTAGCAAATCCCAGGTGAATGTGTTCCTCAGGGCACCTGAGCAACTGCCAAGTGTACTCTGTGAGCAAGCACCTCTCAGAGGCACAACTGCCCCTTCATCTCACTGTTCCTCCAAGACTTCCCGATGTACACATGGTCTGCTCTGACAGGGTGGCTGCTTTGCCTCCTACTGACTACTTTCCTCTTAAACCCGATGAGAGCAAAGTTGTTCGAGTCACTCACTGTCTTCTGAGTTGTCGAAGTAATGATATCCTGTGAAATAAATCCTTGGTGTGAGGGAGCACGGTGTGAGGGAGCACGGTGTGTGTGTGAGGGAGCACGGTGTGTGAGGGAGCACGGTGTGTGAGGGAGCACGGTGTGAGGGAGCACTGTGTGAGGGAGCACGGTGTGTGAGGGGGCACGGTGTGTGGGAGCACGGTGTGTGAGGGGGCACAGTGTGAGGGAGCACAGTGTGTGTGTGAGGGAGCACGGTGTGTGTGTGAGGGAGCACGGTGTGTGTGTGAGCACGGTGTGTGAGGAAGCACGGTGTGTGAGGGAGCACGGTGTGTGAGGGAGCACGGTGTGTGAGGGAGAACGGTCTGTGAGGGGGCACAGTGTGAGGGAGCACGGTAGTGAGGGAGCACGGTGTGTGTGGGAGCACGGTAGTGAGGGAGCACGGTGTGTGTGGGAGCACGGTAGTGAGGGAGCACGGTGTGTGAGGGGGCACGGTGTGTGAGGGGGCACAGTGTGAGGGAGCACAGTGTGTGAGGGAGCACGGTGTGTGTGTGAGGGAGCACGGTGTGAGGGAGCACGGTGTGTGTGAGCACGGTGTGTGTGTGAGGGAGCACGGTGTGTAAGGGAGCACGGTGTGTGAGGGAGCACGGTGTGTGAGGGGGCACGGTGTGTGAGGGAGCACGGTGTGTGAGGGAGCACGGTGTGTGTGAGCACGGTGTGTGTGTGAGGGAGCACGGTGTGTGAGGGAGCACAGTGTGTGAGGGAGCACGGTGTGTGTGAGGGGGCACGGTGTGTGGGAGCACGGTGTGTGAGGGGGCACGGTGTGTGTGTGAGGGAGCACGGTGTGTGAGGGAGCACGGTGTGTGAGGGAGCACGGTGTGTGTGAGCACGGTGTGTGTGTGAGGGAGCACGGTGTGAGGGAGCACTGTGTGAGGGAGCACTGTGTGAGGGAGCACGGTGTGTGTGTGAGGGAGCACGGTGTGTGAGGGAGCACGGTGTGTGAGGGGGCACGGTGTGTGAGGGGGCACGGTGTGAGGGAGCACGGTGTGTGTGTGTGAGGGAGCACAGTGTGTGTGAGGGAGCACGGTGTGTGAGGGAGCACGGTGTGTGTGTGAGGGAGCACGGTGTGTGTGTGAGGGAGCACGGTGTGTGTGTGAGGGAGCACGGTGTGTGAGGGAGCACGGTGTGTGAGGGAGCACGGTGTGTGTGTGAGGGAGCACGGTGTGTGAGGGAGCACGGTGTGTGTGTGTGAGGGAGCACGGTGTGTGTGTGAGGGAGCACGGTGTGTGTGTGAGGGAGCACGGTGTGTGATGGAGCACAGTGTGAGGGAGCACGGTGTGTGGCTCTGGCTGTGTGGAGGAGAAAGAGGGATGATGGGGTGAGGAACAACCTAATCACACATCATCTGCCTTTCCCATCTTTACTTCTCTGTTTTCACCACTACTTTTTAATTGAAGAAAATGCCCCGTAAAGGAAATTCTCCAGGCTTTGAGGCTGAGCTTGTTTTTCTCTCACTCTGTCTCTCTCGGTCCTGCACCCACAAATTGTCCTTGTTTCTCTCCATTGTTGGTTTTGAAATCAGCTGCAGAATGAAGTGACCAGTTAAGTCTGCCCCTCGGTGGCTCTCCTATTCTTAGTAATTCCTGTGTCTCCTCCTCATGCCTCAGAGGGGGTTTCCACGTCATACTGCCCTGGAAACCAGTATCGTGCTTTGGTTTTCACTCCCATATTGATTGCTAAAAGTCACTGGGGCCACCAGACACAAACCCATAGGACAAAGTCTGAATGCCTGAGCATGGAGGGACTCAAATCAGGGCCTGCCTGACCGTAAGACTCAACCCTCCACTGCATCTGCCATGGACATCCCTCCAACAGAATCTGCTTGGCTGTAGGTGTGCTGGTGAGAGATGATAAACAAACATTATCAACATTTTTTCACTTTGTTAAGTTTTTAAAAATAGGAAGAAATGGGTCAGACAATATCAGAGTACTGTTCTAGAATTTCCGGGGAGAAATATCTTGCATTGGGAAAGAATAAGAAATATACCAAATGTGTTTAAATTTTGATTAAAATGTATATTTCTGTTTAGAGTGTAGTTAAGCAGAGATGAATGATCTGGCCCAAAGGATACTTTAAGCATCATTAAACATCATCTTCCCTAAATGAAGTAGACAGGAGAGCCAGGGATAGGTGAGTCCCTAGTCGCTCTGTGGACTTTAAGAATGACTAAATAACTGGACAGTCGGCTTCAGCCTGGACATTACCACCTGTGGAGGTGGGGATGGAGACCATGAGGACCTGGCATCTTACTCCTGGGCAAGCTTGGCACTGCTAACACTGCCCGATCCCATTCATCTGATGCCTTAGTGCCCACTAACAGATGAAAGCATCCACTGTGAGCCAAGAAAGGACTGCCAGAACACCTGCCCCCAACTGTTTCCATCCACGAGGCACGAGAGCCCTGTGCAGAGGGGCCGGACTGTGAGCAAGGGACGAGGCTGTGGTCAGCACACTCTGAGGTCTGTTCCTTGTCCCCATGCCCTTTGCGGGAGCCTCTTTTACTTCAAGAGTCACGTCCAGGGGGCTCTTCTGACTGGTGATTTTCACCGGCACCCATCTCCTCTCAGAGAAGCCTTGTAGATCTCACACTGTACTACCCCCTTTCACCTCCAGGCCTCTGTTTAGAATGTACCTAGCTAGGCCCCGGGTGGAGCTCCGGGAGTTTAATTAGCGAGAAAGAGGAGGGGTTATATGAGCGAGAATTGATGAAACCAAGGTTGGATAAAGCACAGGGACAAATAGCCAAACGAATGGAAACACATGAACTATGAACCAAAGGCTGAGGGGCCCCCAACTGGATCAGGCCCTCTGAATAGGTGAGACAGTCGATTGGCTTGATCTGTTTGGGAGACATCTAGGCAGTGGTACCAGGTCCTGGGCTCATTGCACGAGTTAGCTGTTTGAAACCTGGGACTTATGCAGGGACGCTTGGCTCAGTCTGGGAGGGGGGAATGGACCTGCCTGGACTGAGTCTATCAGGTCAATCTCAGTCCTTGGGGGAGGCCTTGCTCTGGAGGAGGTGGGGATGGGGGGTGGGCTGGGGAGAAGGGGAGGGGGCAGGAAGGGAGAACAAGGGAATCTGTGGCTGATATGTAGAACTGAATAGTATTGTAAAAATAATAATAATAATAAAAGATAATTGGAATGCAAAAAAAAAAAAAAAAAAGAATGTCCCTAGCTAAATCACCCTCCTATCCTCTCCACTCACATGGGGCAATTCCTGCCCCTGGTCCGTGCTCAGCATCACTCCTCTGCCACGCCAGCACACACAGCACACACAGCAGGAGAGGCCGTTAATAATATCACATGATAGCACTGAGTGTGCTCCTCAGGGTGGGTGTATGTGACATACTCTGCAGACTTTGTGTCACGATACTTACTTGGCACAGTGCCAGCTCCCACAAGTCATGTCCATATTCATTCCCTCTTGAGAACCAATCAGAATGATTGGCTGTGGTACACTCAGAAAATTTCCTCTATCACTTTGTGCCTCAGTCTCTTTATCAATAAAATGAGAGTGGCTTTACTTTCTCATACCAGCCTCACGCTCATATTATAGGTGATGAAACTGAAGCCCAGTTAAAGAACGGAAGTAACTAACTAGTCTAACCTACAGAACCAGAGAGGGGAAGTGGACACCCAGACGGTGGCCCATCTTCCGGGATCCCTGTACAGGCAGCTCAGGTGACTGGGTAGCTGAGCTCAGGGTGCTGGGGCCCTTGCTTTGTCAGCCTTACCCTGAGCCCCGCTTGCCCTCCTAGTGTTCTGGGGCCCCATCTGCTTGCTCGGTTGGAAGGTTGGAAGCCTGGAAAGTCATCCATGATTCATTTCCTGTGCCTGCATACCTTAATAGAGCCCCGCATGGCAAGCTGCTCCCGCTGTTCTTCTCACCACCGTACCGTGTGCTAACATAAGACTATTAAATGATTCAGTCGCATGCTTCTGCCTTCAGCTGCTTCCCACCCATTGGGGTAACAGGAAGCATTTGGCTGGGAGAACTGCAGGAGACAGCAGCCTGGCTCTAGAAGTCATCACTTGCTAATCAAGAGAGCAAAAGGCAGCCAGAGCAAGCAGGGGAGCCAGGGAAACATTATAGACAAATAAGAGGTTGATTGTTTTATTGTAGGAAAGGCTGATCACAATCAATGAAGATAAGCTAGCATATCAATACACGAGAGAGAAAATGTACAAAGAAGCAACTGATGGAGGAACAGCTAGTAGAACAGTGAAACGCCTCTAGTCTAATGAGTAGTCAATGTAGATACCAAAATAATACCCTGAATCTGTCGAGTTGGTGCAAGATTGAATGCACGTGTGGAAGGCCCTGTGATGCTGAAGTGATGTCTTGTAAAAATAATTGGACTGGGCTTCTCAGTAGCCTTGACTTACAGGCTCTGTAGTTTTTAGAGGAATCTGCTTGAGGAAAACAGGCAGAAATGTGGTCAAATACTCATAAGCTTGGATAGTGAAACCAACACTATCTATAATAGAAGAGAACTGGAGACTTGGATAAAGAGAAGTAAGAAAAATCACATGACTTTAGGGGCATCATAATGATGTACAGGGTTTGTAAAAACTTGGGGAAATGTCAAGGCACAATTCTTGTAAACTCTCGGGGGAATATATTCACTCTTCATACAGTAACAATGGGGAAATAATAAGGCTGTTTCCACCTGAGAGGGCAGTGAAAACAGGAAGGGCCTGGGGCTGAGGACACAATGTCCTGGCTGCTATCACTCACTGGCCACATGAACTGCCCAGCACTCCAACTCCCCTAGTCCCCCACACCCACTTTTGCAGAAATGAGAGATAATGTGGTAAAGGTGCTGAGAAGCCGTGGCTAATTCTCATTCCTTTCCACGTACAGGATATTCTATCCCCTGCTAGCATCAGTATCATAAACATAATTCTAGTCGCCTAATTAATTATACAGATATCCCCTTACTAATGTCCCCAGAAATGGCTCCAGAGTCACCCAAGCCCTGGGCAGTATTGTCTTTAAGAGCTCTGTGGTGGAGTCCAATCTCAGTCTTCTCAAAGTCTAGTTGCAAATGTTCTGTAAAGGTGCTTCACTGCTCTGAAGCCAAATAACCCTCCTACCACGGACAAACCAGAGCCTGTGTCTCACAGGGACCCAGAGGGGCTGTGGGATAATCGGGGAAGGATACAGGTAAAGGGTTCAGCTAGCACAATACCAGCCAATCAACAGAAGAATCTGTTCTTCCTCCTGCTCCTTTACAGATGCCTTCCTGAATCCAGTTCTAGAACGACGTCCCTTCTCTCCATGAATTCCCTGCACAGTCTAGTGGGTGAGGTTGGAAAAGCCTCTAGAGCTCAGGGCACTTAGCCAGATGGGGTACAGTAATAGTGCATAGTCTTTGTGGATAGCCAGTCTGCTCTCGGCTATCCACAACGTGTGATTCCAAAACTGGAGTTGTTACCCTGATTTAAGATTCAAGTATAAAAAATGAAGTACTTTGAGAATGAGGGTAGCAGTTGAAACGTGCCAGAAGGAGGTTGAGAAATCTGTTTTTAGGGAAATAAGAAAGCAATAGCTAAGAGCTAAAAACCTTACCCTTCACTGTTGCTGTTGCCGTTCCTCTCCGAAAGGGACCTACTTCCTGTGTGTCTGTCTTTTTATAGAGTTTCTGTTCTGCCTTCTCATTGGTTGTAAACCCAACCACATGACCTCCTAGTCACTGCCTGACTGTACAGACCTCCAGGTCTTCTATGGTTGGTATTGAGATTAAAGGCATGTGTCTCCATGCTGGCTGTATTCTTGAACACACAGAGATCCACCTAGCTCTGCCTCCCAAGAGCTGGGATTAAAGGCATGCACCACCACTGCCCAGCTTCTGCTAAAGCTTGCTATTGGCTCTGACCCCCAGGCAACTTTATTTATTAACATACAAATCACATTTTAGTACAAAGAAAATATCACCATAGTGGGAATTTTGGACTCTGAGATCATGCCTACCCAAGAGCAGGGAATGGTGGGTCTAGAATGAGCTGCAGTTGTCAAGGCAAATGGAGACATTTATGCCACATAAGGTCCCAGCTTGAGGGCTCCCGATGTCGATCCACAGAGGATTGGGCAGTTCATGTGGTCAGTGAACTGACCTGCAGGCCCTCGAATGACTGTGGACTTCTGAAGGGGCAGTCCTGGGCAGCTGCCTTCTTGACACTCGCTCTCCACTCATCTGTAGACCAGGGTGAGCGCTGATCATCGTTCTTCACTTGGCTTGACTGAATATCAATCCATTTCTTATGTTTGGCCATTGAGGGACGGAGGGGGCTCGGCAGGTTCAGACCTCAGCTCTGCATCTTCCGGTTCCATGTCATTCTGTGGCATGTTACCTAATCTCTCTAGGGCTTCAATTCTGTGTCTCTAATGAAAATACAAAAAGACGGCATCCTGCTCCGCCGTTGTGAGAATTCATTAGAGAAGGAAAGCATTTGGAGAGAAATTAACATATAAAAGAGTTAGCAAGTGACACCTTCTTTCTCTTTGTTCCAAAAGAAAAATTGCTTAGGCAAATATTGAAATATTATTCTTATGGTTTTGTGAATATCCAGCTGAACATACTGAAAAATATTTTGTTGATTAAAATATTTGATAATTACAACCAGATCAAATGTTGGTGATATAATGATAGATGTGACAGAGTTCTTACTAATTACAGCTTTCTGCAGACAATGAAAAAAAAATTATATATATATATATTATTAAATAGGTAATGCATATTTACACAGTATGTGTACTGCATAAAGATTTCATAGAAAAATAAAATGATCCTTAGTGCTTACATGTGCATGACTCTGCAGTAGAGACTGCCTCACTGGTGATTGAAACTGGAGCTAAGGGTCTGTGAATGAATCCCAGACGCCAAGGTATCAAATTCTAAAGCGATTGGATGAGAAGGTAGATTTTGAGCTGAGAAGGACCATGTGTCGATGTCTAAGAAAATGCATTCTATAAATCGTGACACCTCTGAAAGAGAAGTCAGCCGGCTTTCCTAGGCCAGCAAATTGCTGGTGACCCTAGAGAATTGTATGAGACCACGATTTAATTGCACAAGCTTTAAGAGCTCTGCAGTCCTTTATCCCATTAATTCAACCTACAACTTTGTTCTCTCTGTCCCTTTTGAATATGCAATGCTCATTGATTTCAATGGGAGCTACAGACACAGAGAAGGGAAGAATTGGGCCAATTATCTGTTCAAAGCTGAGCATCATTTAAAGTACTTGTTAAAGTGTTTGCAGCGCATTAGTGAGTCAGCTCCTGCAAGTTTTTCTAGAAGCCCTCACAGTTCAAATGGGCATTTAAGAGGGCCGTCTCCTTGCTTGACTCTCAGTGTCAGGCCCACGCCACAGTTTGATTGGGACTGCTGGGGGGCAAGGACCCTGCCTTTCAGTCTCTACGTTCCTGCTGGGTTGTTTCAGATTTCACCCTGGCCTAATCATAATTGCCAACCCTAAATAGCGTTAATAATTTGTACAGCACCGGTTGGGCTCTGACTGCTGCTCCACACAAGTTCAGTCGACACAGCCTGGGCTCTCAGAGACCTTTTGTTTGAAACCGTCTCAGTCTATTGGGCATGCCCCACACAGACCAAAGACAGGAATGCTTGGAAATGTAACATAGTCTCAGTCTATTGGGCATGCCCCACACAGACCAAAGACAGGAATGCTTGGAAATGTAACATAGTCTCAGTCTATTGGGCATGCCCCACACAGACCAAAGACAGGAATGCTTGGAAATGTAACATACAAAGTGAACTTGCAGGGAAAAGAATGAGAATATGGTGTCAGCCCTCCCTCACTTCATAGACTGTGTGTTACTGCATTTGGATGCATGAGAAAGGCCTCTGTCCAAGGCCTATTTCTGTCCTGATTGCTGGTCTGCAATACCATGCTTATTAGAATTCATAAAAGTATTATTATAAACTTCTTTGGAGTAAGACACAGACACATCCCAGCTCCCCACATGCTATGTTACCAGGGACTTGGTTCTGGCAAATGTCACTTCCCTGAAGCTAGAAATCTCCTTTTCACTTAGAGCTCTTCCCCTGACCCAGAGAGATCATTTGCTCTCACACTTTGAGATACCATGACCTGATGCTCCCAACATTTCTCCTTTTTCTACTGTCTGGGACTTTATAAGGAATAGTAGGACTAATTGTCACTAAGTGTGGCACACGTACACACACACACACACACACACACACACACACACACACACACAATGGATCCAAGTTTTAACACCATCTGTATAAAGGAAGAGAGCTCCCATATGCAGCAGCCCGGCCATAACATCCATTCTTTAGAGTGACTGGGGATTAACGAGGCAAGAGTGTCAGAAAGCCCCTTATATGGGGTGGCTTTTGTCCTGTGTTTTGCTGTTTACTTTTTCTTGGCAGTGTTGATTCGTTTTGTGCAGTTTCAATGACGGGAGTATTTAAATCTATTACAGACTTTCCTTAGAGTAGAAAGTCATACATGATTAATATTTGAAAAGGAAAAAAATCTTGCTTATTTTTCTCAAATGTCACTTCATAAGAAACAAAGGCCCTGTGAAATAGCTCACCAGATACTTACAACCAAATTCTGTCTAACATAGTTCAGCTTGCAGGGAGATTTTCTTCAGGGCCACTCTTGTTTCAGGCCTGTGCTTTCTTACCTGATATTCTCCATGTGAACAGTAACAAAACACATGGGAGCAGCAAGGGTCAGTTCTGTTGTGGTCATTAACATGTATTCTCTGGTTGATTGACTTGTAAAATTTCCTTTTTAGTAAAGAATCCACCTCAGTAATCATGATCAACAGGCTTACACTCCTTCTTTAAAATGTTTCTTGTCTCCTCTGATGTAGCCTGCCTTCTGTGGCCTTTCTTCCTGCTACAGGAGTCTGTCTTCAGTGCCTTCTGAGTAGCTAAAAAAATCAACAGATAGTCACACAAATGTTCTTTGTGAATATAGGGCTAAGAGTGTCTCCAAAAAAGCTTAAATAATTTCAAAGTAATTACATCCATAATTTTAAAGAAATAATTTAATCTTTAACTAATCAGTGAATATTTATACAACAGAAGTATAATGAGATGAGGGATTTGAAGATGCTAATGGGAGGTAAAAGGCCAGATTCTCTTTCCGGTATAGCTGTTGAAACAGTAGTGCAAACCACCAGGAGAGATCTGTCACGTGAGCTCCATGTGCTAAAGAGGAAGTGTGTCAGCGAAACGGGTGAAAGGGGCCTCTGGAGGAGGCTGTTGAGTTGGGCTTGCTGTTACTGTAACAAAACACCTGAGGCACGCCTAAGAAGGGAAGGTTTATGTTGGCCCATAGGTTCAGAAGTTTTAGGTGCAGTTGGTTGGCCTATTCCTTTTGAACCTGCAGTGAGGCAGCCCATCATGGGGAGGGAGGGGTGTATGATGGAGAACCCCTCGTGGTCGCTGGGCAGCATAAAGACACACAGAGGCCCAGATTCCACTCTGTCAAGGACACTCACCCAGGGACATAACTGTCTCTCATGAGGCCCCACTGTTAAAGGCTCCATCACCTATCAATAAATTTTTAAGATCTAAACTATTGTAGGTAAATAAACAATGGGAATAATCCCTGGAGTGTTTCATACCTCTGGCCTGTGATGGGAATTGGTGAGGTTTTTTTCACAGCATGAAGCTGTAAAATCTTTCCAGATAATTAGGAAATCTAAAACCCTATTCCAACAGTGATTCATGGATATTTTCAGAACTTTACAGGAATGGTAGGTATGAATGGTGTTTGGGATCAGTATAAAGGCATTTCATTGACAAGGAAGGGATCCTGCATCATCTGTGCCATGTGGAGCAGTGCCGTACAATGTAGATTCACAACAGTGCTGTCCAGTGTAGACATAACAGTGCTGTACAGTGTAGACTCATAACAGTGCCATACAGTGTAGACTCAACAGTGCCATACAGTGTAGACTCATAACAGTGCCATACAGTGTAGACTCATAACAGTGCCGTACAGTGCAGACTCATAACAGTGCCATACAGTGTAGACTCATAACAGTGCCATACAGTGTAGACTCATAACAGTGCCGTACAGTGTAGACTCACAACAGTGCTGTACAGTGTAGACTCATAACAGTGCTGTACAGTGTAGACTCATTACAGTGCCATACAGCATAGACTCATAACAGTGCCATGCAGTGTAGACTCATAACAGTACCGTACAGTGTAGACTCATAACAGTGCCATACAGTGTAGACTCATAACAGTTCTGTACAGTGTAGACTCATAACAGTGCTGTGTAGTGTAGACTCATAACAGTGCCGTACAGTGTAGACTCATAACAGTGCCATACAGTGTAGACTCATCCCACCTTCCTCACCAGCTTAGAGAGCTTGTGGGACACTCATTAAAGAAAAATGACTGTTCTACTTTATTTGAACTTCTATTTTGTATCCCAACCCAGTGCCAGGCATGGTGGCGCACACCTTTAATCCCAGCACTTGGGATGCAGAGGCAGATAGATCTCTATGAGTTCAAGGCCAGACTGGTCTTCATAGTTAGTTCCAGGGCTATATAGTGAGGCCCTGTCTCAATATACAAACAAAGTAGGTGTTTTTATGTCTCTAATATATGATTAACTTTCCAGAAATAGAACCACTGTATAAATCATTAGAAATGTATATGCTTTTCTTTCTAGAGCTGTTCAAACTCCCACATTGGCTACAGTCTTCTTACACATTTACTCACCATCTTAAAGATATTTGTATCCTCTGCATTTGTACCTAAGAAATTCTTGGTGATTTTGTGAGTATCTACTTACTTATAATATCGCCATGTGTGGTCAGTTATATGTGATTATTACCCAATGAAATACACATTTTAGTTACTTTGTATGTGTTCCTCCTGTATATTAGCCTACCATTAACTTAATGAACATTATTTATGTAGACAGGCTGTGTATTCTGACTTTCCCCCCATAATAAGAAGGAATACAAAATGTTTTAAGGACTGTATTCAGTCATATAGCTGAAACCATTACTATATTAAGAATTTGTGTGACAATGGCAGACAGCTCCAGATTCAAATCCTGAGCTAGGAATCCTCGGCCTTCTTAGGATAAAATGATGAAGTGTTATCAAGTACTTGGCAGACTTTGAAAGGATCAAAGATAATGTATCAAAGCGTTCAGGATAGAGTATGGCCACTGATGGAGTATGGTGCATGAAAATAATACATGCTGTGCCAAATGATCATGCATGGGTAGGCCCTTTTTATAGTAGGCAGATGAGGGTATTTATTCCCCCAGGTGTCTGGGTGAGATGCCAGGTGTATTGTGAGTTTAACAATAGCCATTGCTTAAAAATACCAATAGAGAAACTCAATGAGATATATGCCATCATCATTTACTGCAAGGTAAAGAGACAGAGTCTCACTGGACAGAAAGCTGATGACTGCCATGTTAATATTACTGGCAAGATAAGAGGTCTCTAGCTTTTTCTAGAATAACATTTTCAACTGTATTCATCATGCAGAGTAGTAGTCACGTGGGCCACATAAAGCTATAATGGAGACTGTGACTTTGGGATCTAACTTCCCTGGGACCCCTGTGCACAGCTCTCATGTCCATGGGACAGTGGGGCAGCTTCACTGCCAGGCATTGGTGTGCTCCACTGCATGCTGGGTTCACTGCCAGGCAGTGATGTGCTCCACTGCATGCTGGCCTCACTGCCAGGCAGTGGTGTGCTCCGCTGCATGCTGGGTTCACTGCAAAGCATTGGTGTGCTCCACTGCATGCTGGGTTCACTGCCAGGCATTGGTGTGCTCCGCTGCATGCTGGGTTCACTGCCAGGCAGTCGTGTGCTCCACTGCATGCTGGGTTCACTGCCAGGCAGTCGTGTGCTCCGCTGTGGGCTGAGTTCACTGCCAGGCAGTCGTGTGCTCCGCTGTGGGCTGTCTCCGGAGCTCTCCTCTGCTGACTGCTGGTCACAATCTTGTTCTGATGCAACACTGTGATTCTTCACCCGCCGATTCTCCCCTCACCTCAGCAACACAGCTGCTGCTGTGGATCTCAGGATAGCAAGGCCAGAGCTGGCACAAGCACCTTCCAAGAGATTCAAGGCACTGGTGGTGGGCAGAGGAGGGTGATGTTGAGACTAGAACTACCAGAAGCTTAACTATCCCTCGCCAGAAACAAGTGTTCACCTGTGCTACATCATAAGGCTAAGAGCGTGCCGTGCAGAAAAAATTACTCAGTGTTCAACAACACTGTGGCTGTGGCCTTGTCTTCTCTCACCATACTGACTGAAAACCACTTCAGAATGTGGAAGAAACAAGTCACAGGACAAGTTCATAAAGTAATCTCAAGAAGTTATTATCCTAACAAAGACCACACACACACACACACACACACACACACACACACACACACACACACACACACACACACACACACACCTGCCCCAAGGGAGCTCCTGGAAGGAAAGAGGGGGCCCCAGGTGCCTGGCATGGACTTAAGCTTTCTGTCCCAGTGGCCATGTGTGGTCAAGCGGAATCTGAGCACATTCCCACTGTGTTCAGCAGGAGCCCCTGTAGCCAGTGACACAAACTCACACTCACACAAGCCCAGGCACCTAGTGCTGAACTACAGCAAAGCATCCTGGAGCCTCAAACCTAAGTGGAGAGAAGCAGCGCGGCCCCGGGGCTGGTTTCCGTAGCCGGTGCGTGCATGAGACACTCAAGTGTAAGTTATCTGTGGGGGAAAGTGAGGGTCGGGGGTGCCATGGTCACAGAGGTGGGGACTGAAACCACTGAAGTGCTCTGCGTGCCACAGAGTCAAATACAGTTAGATCGTCGGAGTGGCTCACAGAGATGGCATTACGGAGGTTCAGTAGACATTTTCATAGTTTCACAAAAGGAGACCTCTGAAGAATGGAAGAGGGTTTAGAAGAGTATGTTCTTTAATCAAAAATGTGACATCCCAGCCATCATACTGCAGGCTTTTTAAAGCAGAGAAGCAGGGACCTGAAGGGGTGGTTTACAGAGAGGCAGAGGAGGAACGAACCGCAAACAAAAGGGAAATAATTATTGATAGTCTAAAAGAAATGGACACAGGTTGTACATGAGTCATAGTTGGCCTCTAAAGTTTAAATGTGAACTTAAATGTATTAAAGTACACAAAGAAACATATACCACCTTCTATATGTCAGCCATGCCTCAATAAAACAGATAGGAAAGAAACGACATGACTAATACTCCAGAAATCAGCGCATTAGAGAGGACACGTGAGGAGGGCCAGGCTACAGCGAGGCACACGGAGCGGCGTACTGACTGTGACCTCTGTGTTCCCAGGTCACTGTGCTGATGCTGGAGTCCATCCACTTCCCTTCCTGCTACTGGTCCTTTGCTAAGCTTTGAGGCTAATGGGATTGTCCAGGGTTGGCACCGGGTGGGTTGCAGGTGACCCCAGTGCACTCAGAATCAACCCCAAGATGAGCCCAAGGTTAGAGAACTCCACGTCACGTGGGACCTGATTTTCTAGAGCTGTGCCAGGATAAAGCATTAAATGGCCTCATCTAAATAGGGATTATGCCAAATTTAGCACACTTTTTATAACTCCACATTTTCCAATATTGTGAAATAAAAGCAGGCTGAGTGATTCAGTGAATAATTTAGAGTTAACCAAAACCTCTTGTTTTCAAAGCTTGGGGTGAGAGTGGCCCTTAAGCATTAGTGTGTTTCCCTGCCTTGAAGATGGTTGACTCTCCTAGAGAAGCAGAAGCCTTGCCCAGCTGGCCCAGCACTGGGACGCCTGGGGGTGCGGACGGCGATGTGCAAGACCAGGGCCCAGAGCGCCTCTCAGCCCAGCCTCACTTGTACAGCATGTTCCTATCACGGTTACTTGTGTAGATTTTCACAAGCAGATTGGCTTTAAGTTTGGAAATGTTTGTGTTTTAATTCTTGTATTTTAGAGAAGCAATATGACTTGTTAGCTAGGATTTGTATGTTTTCAAAAGACAGAAGCATGAGTGGCTTGTACACAGTCGTCTCACTAAGTTCAATACTGTTGAACGTTTCTAAAGAAAAATAGCCCATTCAAAATATGTATCACTTAAAATAAAATAAGGAGCCCTTTAATACATGTGAGATTGTCTCCTTCAGTTGGTGGTGATTATCACTCGCCAAAATATTCCACCAGTACTGTCTGTGTTTTAAAACTAGTATGTGGTAGTATAGAAAAGACTTTAAAATTTAAAAACTAATAAGAAAATAAGCAAAGTAAATTTCTTCTCATAAAATAATATATAAAGAAAAGAGTCATGGGTTGAATGTGAGAAAGGTAGATTTATTCTATAGAGGCAGAATTCAGTGGGATGAAAGGAATTCAGAATTCTTGCCACAAGGAAAACACTCACGCTTGGCAGGAACACATGGGAGATTCCCTTCTTTCCTTAGGATAGCAGAGTTTGTTCACCCACAGATGAAGGAGAACACCGGCTCCTGTGAGCCACACAGCTTACAAATGGCAAAAAGATTTTTCCTTCTTTTAAGACAAAGTCTCCCTGTGTAGCACAGGCTGGCCTGGAACTCAGAGATCTACCTGCCTCTGCCTCCTGAGTGCTGGGATTAAAGATGTGTACCACAACAGCTAGCATATTTTCCATTTCTTACAGAATTCTATTATATATACCTTTATTTAAGGTTTGAAATGTTTCTGCAATAGTGAGATTGTTCTATGGGCTGATCCCATAATTCAACTTATTTACATCATCATGTAACATTTATATATATATATGTGTGTGTGTATGTATATGTATGTATATATGTATATATATGTACATAGTATACATCTAATCTACAGGTGAGCTATATCATATATATGTTACAAATCAAAAAACTTAATTGCATTTCATTCAAAAATGATTACTAAAGCGCGACCACCTGACTGAGAACGGTGAGGTCGCTGTTGCTCTCAGTGACTCCCCTTGTGTGTCCTAACATGAAAACGAAGTGACAACCAGGAAGCTCCAGGTAATGAGATAGGAGGTTCTTGCTATGGTCAGAATAGGAAAACCCTTTCACACAGCACAAGAAACTGAAACCATGGAGACCGTCTGTAGCTCAGACTACCTATAAAAGTGTGGTGCTAAAAATATAAAAAGACAAACAGCAAACGAGAGGAGTATCTGTGATACATTTCTGCTGCTCGTTTACCCAAACTTAGGTTTCTCAACATCGCATCATCTTATCAAATGTACCAGTGCACAGAGTGAGTGTTGGGAATAACGCTAGTGCTGTTTATTTAATCTAAATTCTACATGCAGCTTTTCATGCTATGAGTCAGCATCATCTCGGCACTTTAACTGAACCCACAAAGCCTTGGAGCGAAAAGTCATGGTGGTTCGATAGTATGGTTCAGTGATTTAAGAGCCAGCCTGCTCTGTGCTTGAGGAAGTCTAACTTTGGTAGGAGTTTCCAGTAGAGAAAATGAAAATGATCCCTCTTTACTCCGTGGCTCCACGGAGCATTTGGGAGACTTAAGTGCTGTTATACTGGAAGAGCTGAGTTCCTTCTGTCTTACACTTCTCTTGTTCTCCGAATGCCCCGTTATTATCGTTCTGTCTCACTTTGCTTGGAGAATGTTAACTCAGTGTCCTCTTGTCCATGTGTATCTTCTTGTGAAAAAGTGAAGAAAACCAAATTCGCTTTCTTCATGACTAATGAATGCATTTGTCAAAGTTTTCCAAGAAAAGAAAATTAATTTATTATCTTTTTTTTTCATGGTTGCGTATTAGCGCTGTGAGAACTATTATGGAAAAACTTAGCAGTCTTTTATTTTTCAGAAACTGAAGCTAACTTATTTAATGTTAATGAAAGAAGCTACATTCAAACACAAGTTTTAATAACTTGGGTAGAAAGAAAATCTTAGACTTCCTAAGACTTTCCTTACATAAAATTCATGTAAGTTGAACAGAAAGTCATTAAAATGTAATTGTATTGTAGAGACTGTATTAATTACTTGGGTGAAAATGTGAAAAGTTCTTAACAAATGTTTGATTCAGGGAACTTTGCGAAGGAGACGCGTCGTCTATTGATTAGTTGACGCTCTCCAACCCAGGGTCTTGGGCTCAGCCGTGGATGGCTTGCTGTCCTTCATTCCTGTTGTTTAGCTATTCTGTTAAAAACTAGAAGTGAGACAAATTTTTCTGAATTAGGAAACAGTTTTACTCACATTCATATTGGTAATACCAAATGTGAATATGTATTTAATAGAATGTTTGGCAACTTTTGATTCATAGGGCTCAGTTGTGTGTGTGTGCCTGCACGCATGCATGTGTGTTTGCGTACGTGCGGAGCTATTTGTGTTCATGCATGTGTGTGTGTGCATATGTGCATGCGTACATGTGTGTCCTCTTTATTAGGAGAATAACTTTTTAAGATTACTTTATGAACTTGTCCCAGGACTGATTTCTTCCAAATTCTGCAGTGGTTTTCAGTCACTATGGGGATATGACAAGGCCATACCCAAACACTGCTGTTCTTGAACACTGACTAGATCCATTTGTGTTTGAATACTTGTACTGAAGAAGCTGAGAGACTCAGAACAGTCTCTCCTCGCTGATGTTTGCATCACACTCATGTTCATCTTGATTTTCACTCATTTCCACAAGGGGAAATGGCAGGGTTGATGCTGACTAATTGCGAACTGTAGGAATGATTTATGTTCATACTCAGAACAAAAAAGAGAGTTGCTAGGCGTGGCTTAACTTACTTCTTCACAGGAATTTAGAAAGTTATACATGGTAGTAAATAAACATTTTTAATATTAAAATGTACAATGTTTGCTAACTCAAGAGGTTGAATTTAACATGTTTCTTTCTGGGAGGTAACCATTTAAAATGAGGGAGAGAATCAAATCCTAAGGCCTTTGACAAACCCTTGGCTTATTTTTGTGGCAGGCCAAAGGCTAATAAATTAATAAAACAGTGAAATTAAAACTGAATTGTAGCCAAAATCTTTTTAGCTCATGTGTCTCTGAACCAGACAGGTTGAGAGAAGGAGGAGCCTGAGCAGGTCAAGGAATCCAATTCCTTCCCCTCTAGCTTCCTCCTGTCCTGGTCCATGTCAAGTCTGACTGTAAGAGAAATGAATTGCTGGGGAATGGTAGAGGCTCTTTGGGATTAATATGAGCCATATTTCTGCACCCACTTTTTAGTTTCTGTCTTGGCTGTATCAACTCTCTCAAAATGTCAGCAGTGATTAGGCTGCATTATGGGATAATTAATATGAACTTTTATCTCAAAGCTAATTTTGAATAATACTGGAACAAAGCATATGTCAATATGTTAAAGATGGGAAGTTGAGCAGATTGCTTTTATGTTTAAAAGATAGTTTTTTAAAACTTTTCAGTTCAACTCACTTTCCAAATGCCAATCAAATATGATAAATGTTTGAGAAAGGTTAAGTAACCCGTAAAAGAAACAGCATTTGGAATTTGGTGGTGTGGTCCTAAAATCCTTCTTTGGAATGCAGCAGGATTGTTGCAGGATAAGACATTGGTCATTTTAGGGAATGCAGGAGGCATTTTCTCTAGACCTATGCTCTGAGAGTGTAACTGATTCACATCTGAATCTTCTCAGGAACTTTTAGACAGTCTTTTAGCCTTGTGGCTCATTGGTCAGAATCAGTTTTTTTTTTTCTCCATCTTATTCTCCCAGTACAGACCAGAGAAATAAAAACAAGTGATTTGCTGTTTCTCCCTCTGAGGTCAACAGCAATGAGCTATAGTCACACAGAGGTAGAGTGTGTGTGTGTGCTCCTGGGGCCTGCTTCCGTTTGGATTATGATGGCAATGTCTACTGGTCAAACAGCCTTTACAGTGAAGCAAAGACAGAAAGGTAACTGTGGGTTTAAGTGAATCATTTATTAGCTGTTAAAAAAATCTTCCTTTCGAATTGTTTTATGGGAAAATTATAAATATATTTGTAAATAAAAATTTTAATCTGCATTTTTCCTACTTTCATATAAGAAAGTTGGTGTTTAAAAATGTGAAACCAAGCCGGGCGGTGGTGGCGCACGCCTTTAATCCCAGCACTCGGGAGGCAGAGCCAGGCGGATCTCTGTGAGTTCGAGGCCAGCCTGGGCTACCAAGTGAGTTCCAGGAAAGGCGCAAAGCTACACAGAGAAACCCTGTCTCGAAAAACCAAAAAAAAAAAAAAAAAAAAAAAAAAAAAAAAAATGTGAAACCAAATCTGATAGTGTCACACTTCTGCTAACCTTTTTTTCTTAGATGTAATGCCTCTAAAATGTAATATTAAGTTTTGTTTCTTTGTTAAAATTATTTTGCCCTCTAATTATGGGAACACATCCACCATTGAGCTAACGTCAGAGGCAGCTGGGTGGTGAGCTGGCCCCTTGCCCAGACCTGGGAGCAAGCCTGATTTGAAAACCCTTCACAGAGCACAGCTCAGAGCCTAGTGCTCTCATCGACCATTGCTCATAAGAGCTTTTCTTTACTGACCTCACTGAACACTGAAGGTGTCCTTTATCCAAGGCCAGCTGAGGCACTTTACTAAAGTAGGTAGACGGTATCCAAGGTAAATCTGCCTCCTAAAGAGAGCAGACTCTCCCCTACTCTGCCACAAATGACGTTTGGGTCCTCGTCTCTTCCTGGCCAGCATTCTATAATGACACATGCCACTAAAATGCCGCCCTCCGTCCACTACCTAACTCATTTCATCGATTCCATGTGAGTGACCTGTGGTGAGCAAAGTCCTCTTCTCTCGGAGCGCTTGCAAGTAACTCAGCATGACCAGAGCAGGGATCGTGGACCCCAGGCCTGAGAACTCACTTTATGCCTGGAGACACCTGGGCATGAGCACTAGGCAGTGTTTATCCCTCTGGACAAAGCCAGGTCCTCTGTGATTTACATGTCTGTGGAGCTTGAAAGGTCCCACCAATGCTGACTCTGTGATACATCTCAACTCATGCTTGCCCAAAGGCCACTTTTATTGTTCTCAAAGGCAAAGCAAAAGAAAATGATAATTTTTTTTTACTCCGAAGGGTCAGCATTTATGGGATATACACAGTTAGACACTCAAAACTGCTTCAGGGAATGGAGGTTCCATTTCCCATGCACTGTTGGAGTGAAGGAGGTCACTTAAGCAAACTGCCTTCCAGGAGTCCTTGTGTGGTATGACCAGGAAGGTGCACACTGGCCGGGCTGAAACAGCTCCTCAGACATCGCAGTCAGGCTCACAAATCTGTTTTGAGAAACCGACTACCCAGCTCCACTGCTTTCTCCAGCAAGGAGATTGTCAAGGTGTCTACAGATACCTCAATCTTTGTTAAAAGGCCTTTGGCCTTTAAGGTTTCTATAACTTTGGTAAGGTCTAAGTAATTTAGAGTAATGGTTTTTTTTTTCATTTTTTTTTACACAATTATATCTTTTTATTGTTATTTTAATTTTATAATTGAATTTAATTTTACCCATCAGCCACAGATTCCCCTGTCCTCCCTTCTCCCACCCCACCCCGTGCTTCCCCCAATTCACCCCCATTCCCATATCTTACAGGACAAGGACTCCCCTGGGGATTCAGCTGAGCTTGGTAGATTCAGTCGAGGCAGGTCCAGTCCTCTCCTCCCTTCACTCAGGCTGAGCAAAGTGTCCCTACATAGGCCCCAGGCTTCAAAAAGCCAACACATGCTCTAAGACAGGTCCTGCTCCCACTGCCTGGGGGCCTCCCAAACAGTCGACTGTCTCACTTATCCAGAGGGCCTGATCCAATTGGGGGCTCCTCAGCTATTAATTCATTGTTCATGTGTTTCCACTAGTTTGGCTATTTGTCCCTGTGCTTTTTCCAATCATGGTCTCAACATCTCTTGCTCACACAATCCCTCCTCTTTCTTGATGATTGCATGCCCAGAGCTCCACCTGGGGCCTGGCCATGCTTCCATCAGTCATTGGATGAGAGTTCTACCACAACAGTTAGGGTGTTTGGCCATCGGAGAACCAGTTTAGGTCAGTTCTGGCTATCTCTCGACCATTGCCAGTAGTCTTTTGTGGAGTTATCTTTGTGAATTTCTGGGGACCTCTCTAGCACTTTGTTTTTTCCTATTCCCATGGGGTCTTCATTTGTCACAGTCTCTCAGAGGAAGCTCAAATGGCTGAAAGTCATTTAAGGAATCGTTCAACATCCCTAATCATTGGGAAAATTCAAATCAAATTGACTCTGAGATACCACCTTACACCTGTCAGAATGGCTAAGATCAAAAACACTAAAGACAGCTTATGCTGGAGAGGATGTGTGGCAAGGGGAACTCTCCTCCACTGTGGGTGAGAATGCAAGCTTGTACAACCACTTTGGAAATCAATATGGCGCTGTCTTAGAAAATTTGGAATCAATCTCTCCAAAGACCCAGCTATACCACTCTTGGGCATATACCCAAGGAATGCTCAATCATACCACAAGGGAAAATTCTCGGCTATGTTCATAGCAGCATTATTTATAATAGCCAGAACCTGGAAACAACCTAGATGTCCTTCTACTGAACAATGTATAAATAAAATGTTGTATATATATGCAATGATGTACTACTCAGCAGAAAAATAAAAGACATCATGAGCTTTGCAGGCAAATGGATGGATCTAGAAAAAAATCATCCTGAGTGATGTAACCCAGACTCAGAAAGACAAACATGGTATGTAATAACTCATAGGTGGATACTAGATGTAAAGCAAAGGATGACTAGACTGCTACTTACAATCTCAGGGAGGCTACCTAGTAAAGAGTACCCTAAGAAAGACACAGAGATCACCCAGTGACAGAGAAATGGATGAGATCTACATGAGCAAACTGGACATGAGGGAGGGAAATGAAGGCCAAGGGTTAGGGGAAAGAGAACTAGGGGAAAGGGAGATCTCAGCTGGATTTTTTTTTCATTTTTTAAATTTATTTATTTAATTTAATTTTACATATCAGCCACGGTTTCCCTTGTTCTCCCCTCTCCCACCCCTCACCCCCGCCTTCCCCCCAGCCCACCCCCCATTCCCATCTCCTCCAGGGCAAAGACTCCCCCGAGGATTGAGTTCAACCTGGTAGATTCAGTCCAGGCAGGTTCAGTCCCCTCCTCCCAGGCTGAGCCAAGTGTCCCTGTATAAGCCCAAGGTTCCAAACAGCAAGTTCATGCACTGAGGACAGGACCCAGTCCCACTGTCTGGATGCCTCCCAAGCAGATCAAGCTAATCAACTGTCTTATTTATCCGGAGGGCCTGATCCAGTTGGGGGCTCCTCAGCTACTGGCTCATAGTTCATGTGTTTCCTTTCGTTTGTATATTTGTCCCTGTGCTTTTTCCAACTTTGGTCTCAACAATTCTCGCTCATATAAACCCTCCTCTTTCTCACTAATTGGACTCCTGGAGCTCCACCTGGGGCCTGACCGTGGATCTCTGCATCTGGTTCCCTCAGTCATTGGATGGGGTTTCTAGCACGACAATTAGGATGTTTGGCCAGGTGGCCTTCGAATACTTCAGAGATCTATTCAGAGGGCCTGATCCAGTTGGGGACCCTCAGCCTTTGGTTCACAGTTCATGTGTTTCCATTCGTTTGGCTATTTGTCCCTGTGCTTTATCCAACCTTGGTTTCAACAATTCTCGCTCATATAAACCCTTCTCTTTCTCGCTAACTGGACTCCCGGAGCTCCACCCGGGGCCTAGCCATGGATCTCTGCATCCAGATTCCTCAGTCCTTGGATGGGGTTTCTGGCACAACTATCAGGGTGTTTGGCCATCCCATCACCAGAGTAGGTCAGTTCCAGCTGTCTCTTGACCATTGCCAGCCGTCTATTGTGGGGGTATCTTTGTGGATTTCTGTGGGCCTCTCTAGCACTTTGTTTCTTCCTTTTCTCATGTGGTCTTCATTTACCATGGTCTCCTATTCCTTGTTCTCCCTCTCTGTTCTTGATCCAGGTGGGATCTCCCACTCCCACAGGCTCTCTTTCTCTCGACCCTCACCCTTCATTACTCCCACTCATGTCCAGGTTGTTCATGTAGATCTCAGCCATTTCTCCATCATTGGGTGATCCTCGTGTCTTTCTTGGGGTCCTGTTTTCCAGGTAGCCTCCCTGGTCATGTGAGTAGCAGTCCAGTCATCCTTTTTCCACCTCTAGTATCCTCCTATGAGTGAGTACATACCATATTTGTCTTTCTGAGTCTGGGTTACCTCACTCAGGATGATTTTTTTCTAGATCCATCAATTTGCCTGCAAACCTCATGATGTCATTGTTTTTCTCTGCTGAGTAGTATTCCATTGTATATATGTGCCATACTTTATTTATCAATTCTTCAGTTGAAGGGCATCTAGGTTGTTTCCAGGTTTTGGCTATTACAAACAATGCTGATATGAACATAGCTGAGCAAGTGCTCTTGTGGTATGATTGAGCATTTCTTGGGTATATGCTCAAGAGCTGGATCTTGGGGGAGATTGATTCCCAATTTTCTAAGAAAGCGCCATATTGATTTCCAAAGTGGTTGTACAAGCTTGCATTCCCACCAGCAGTGGAGGAAAGTTCCCCTAGTTCCATATCCTCTCCAGCATAAGGTGTCTTCAGTGTTTTTGATCTTAGCCATTCTGACAGACGTAAGGTGGTATCTCAGAGTTGTTTTGATTTGCATTTCCCTGATGATTAGGGATGTTGAGCAATTCCTTAAATGTCTTTCAACCATTTGAGTTTCCTCTGTTGAGAATTCTCTGTTTAGTTCTATAGCCCATTTCTTAATTGGACTGTTGGTCGTTTTGATGTCTAATTTCTTGAGTTCCTTATATATTCTGGATATCAGTCCTCTGTCAGATGTGGGGTTGGTGAAGACCTTTTCCCATTCTGTAGGCTGTCGCTTTGCCTTGTTGACCGTATCCTTTGCTCTACAAAAGCTTCTCAGTTTCAAGAGGTCCCATTGATTGATTGTTTCTCTCAGTGTCTATGCTACTGGTGTTATATTTAGGAAGTGATCTCCTCTGCCAAAGCGTTCAAGACTACTTCCTACTTTCTCTTCTAGCAGGTTCAGAGTAGCTGGATTTATGTTGAGGTCCTTGATCCACTTGGACTTAAGTTTTGTGCACGGTGACAGATATGGATCTATTTGCAGCCTTCTACATGTTGATATCCAGTTATGCCAGCACCATTTGTTGAAGATGCTTTCTTTTTTCCATTGTACACTTTTGGCTTCTTTGTCAAAAATTATGTTAATAGGTGTGCGGGTTAATGTCAGGGTCTTCAATTCCATTCCATTGGTCCACATGTCAGTTTTTATGCCAATACCAAGCTGTTTTTATTACTGTAGCTCTATAGTAGAGCTTGAAGTCAGGGATCGTGATGCCTCCAGAGGTTGTTTTATTGTACAGGATTCTTTTGGCTATCCTGGGTTTTTTGTTTTTCCATATGAAGTTGAGTATTATTCTTTCCAGGTCTGTGAAGAATTGTGTTGGTATTTTGATGGGGATTGCATTAAATTTGTAGATTGCTTTTGGTAAAATTGCCATTTTTACTATGTTGGTCCTGCCTGTCCATGAGCATGGGAGATCTTTCCATTTTCTGACATCTTCTTCAATTTCTTTTTTCAGGGACTTAAAGTTCTTGTTATATAGGTCCTTCTCTTGCTTGGTTAGTGTTACCCCAAGGTATTTTTTGTCATTTGTGGCTATTGTAAAGGGTGATGTATCTCTGATTTCCTTCTCAGCCTGTTTGTCAATTGTATATAGGAGGGCTACTGATTTTTTTGAGTTGATCTTGTATCCTGCTATGTTGCTGAAGGTGTTTATAAGCTTTATCAGTTCCTTGGTGGAATCTTTGGGGTCACTCAAGTATACTATCATGTCATCTGCAAATAGGGAAAGCTTGACTTCTTCCTTTCCAATTTGTATCCCCTTAATCTCCTTATGTTGTCTTATTGCTCTGGCTAGAACTTCAAGTACTATATTGAATAAGTATGGGGAGAGCGGACAACCTTGCCTCATTCCTGATTTTAGTGGAATTGCTTTGAGTTTCTCTCCATTTAATTTGATGTTGACTGTTCAGCCTTGATTTGAAATTGTAGACAGGTCTGTGAGCTAAACCAGTTTAACAGAAAACATCTGCCTTGGCTCTGACTTTTTGCACCAACCTCTGAGAGAGAACTTGAAAGGTGAGTGAAGGGACGCTGCAGGAGAACAGGCCTGTGTGGGATTTCCAGGGTTGGTTTATATCAGCAGGGTCTCCAAGGACAGTTAGGGGGAGCTGTTCCTATGGCTCTGACACCAATCCGGTGTGGTAGCAGTTTCTGGTTTTTGTCAGGCTTGCACACACAGCCATGGACACTGAACCCTGTTTAACTGTGATGTGGATCCAGAAGCTCTCAGTTACCTCACTAGCAGCCACAGCTCCGTAACACACTGTGCTCTCCTCTTTGGTGTTTATTGACTAAGAGAAACATTGGGATGTAAAAGTGAACAGTCCTCTTACTTAACATATTCCCAATCACAAAGGGAGATAAACAAAACTGCACTAAATGTAAAGAATTAGAAAACAAAACTAAAGGAGTAAGAAAAAAAAACCCAAAGGAAGACTTAGCCGGTTCCTTGACCCTTATGTCCGGACACCACCTAAGCATAAGTTCAAAACATACACAACACTCCCAGCTGGGTCTTGACATATAGCTCTGGTCCTTAACTAACAAGACCAAATGTCCACTTCTAGACATGTTCTTGCATCCACCAGTCCTCCACCTTCTTGGTGATCTTTGGCTCTTTCTGTTGTCACATAGTAGCACATGTGAGGGGCAGGGACAATATCTGGAGGCTTGGCAGTGACCTCCTGAAAAAACCAGCTGGGGTCATACATTTGAAGAGCAAGAGGTGATCTTAGGAGCCACCAACTTTAACTTTTTAAAAATATTGCCAGAGACACTCTGAATTGCCAGTCAAATAAAAAAAAAAAAAATGGAAGCCACAAATTCAGCTGACCCAAAGTTGCCATGGAATGTGGAGGTTCATTACTGAAGACAGAAACAAGGCCCATGGTCATAATGGCCACTTGTGGGCTAATCCTTACAGAACCTATGACCACCTGTCCCTGCCTCCCTGGTGCACCTGTCCTCTGCACTGCTGGCCATCTTCTTGACATCATTCTCCTTTTTCTGCTGTTGTGGCCTGCTTCCCTCCAATGCAGGGTGTCCAGCTCCCTGCCAGGCCTGCTTCTGGCCCAGCACAGGAGCACAGGAAGCTGTACTTGCCAATGGCATTGAAAGACCTTTTCTGGCCCAGTGCAATACAAGGGCCAGACACATCCCCCTGTGCTGTTCCTGCCTGCAGGTGTCGGTGCTTGGTGCAGCCGTGTTTGGCTAATGCAAAGGCCAGGACTGCTTCTTGCAGAAGCACTTTCCCAGGTGAGAACAAACTTTGATCTGTGACCTGCTTTGGTTTTAGACACTACAGCAACAGTTAGTGTTGCTCCCCATACAAGCTCCTGGGATGTTCCCCAGGTCATCACAATCCCTGTGTCTAGGACACACAGCCTGGCTGATTCCGTTCAGTCATATGCTTCTGCACAGTGTTTGGATACATAGGCATCCGAGCCAGAAAAACAAGGAGTCAGCTCTGTGTCTGCTGAGTTTTCATCTCTCATAATTATCTCTCCAAAATACCTACCCTGTGCACCCCATTTCATTCTTACCACCCATGTTCCTTTTCTAGTTTAAGAAAAAAAAAAAAAAGCCTCTCCCCTGCTCCTGTGTGCCTTCCATGCCTGTTGATTGTGGTGATATTTCTGGCTGGCAAACTAAAAACCCACGTGCAATAGCAGCACAGCCAGGAGCTCATGTATCTTTGCCCCAGCTCCGTGCTCTCCGAGCACAGCCAGCTACCACACATTGCCTGCGTTATGCCCTCCGTACATGTTAATCAACTGGACCTGGACCGTCACTCCTATTTGCATACATTGTTACAATAATGTGCATACCGTCCTGAGGGCAATGCCTGGCTTGGTACATGCTTTTGATCAACGGTAGCAAAATGTTGTTTTGTGCCACTGTTGTTGTGGCCTTTATCACCATCGACAGTAATTAATGCCTTGGACCATACTGATTTCACATCTCTAACAGTGTGTTTTGCTTTTTCTTTTGGCTCAAAATTCTGCAGTGGATGTCTGTATTCAAGCCGCAGATTCCTTCTTTCTTTTGTCTGTAAAGTGAACAGAGCTAGAGTCCCACGACTCGGGGCAGGGGTTCAGGTCCCTGTACCCCCCAGCTGTGTGAACTGAACCAGTCACTTGTACACTCGGCTTCATGTTGGCCATCTGTGAAGCCAGGATAAAAATAGCTCCCTGACCCACTTCAACAAAATGGTCTTGAGGAGCAGCCTCGAGGGTGACTGAAAAGGCACGCTTTAACTGAGAAGTCGCAAGTTAATCATTAGTCGGATTTGAAATAACTCAAGCAGCATTAATGTAAACAGTGCTTATCCGTGATCTCGGCTACTTTCAAGTCCCCTAATGCATCAGCAGCACACACAGGCACGCATGTCCTCACAAGCTCTCGCTGTTCTCCCCACAGCACCAGGAGAATTCAGCCCTGAGAACGCAGTACAGTAGCAGCTCACTGCCCATGCTGTCTGAGAGTCCTCCAGTCTGTCTGTCTGCGTGTTGTCCCCCTTCTCTGACATTCTAACTCACAATCACACTTGGCTTTGAATGAATGAATGAATGAATGAATGAATGCTACCATGAGACATCATCACAGTTATACAGTTCCCAGTGCTTTCTCCATTCCTTCCTGTTTGGCTTGAGAATTTTCATATGAAGGTGATGATGATGATGATGATGATGATGACAACTGACATTTCATTTATTTTGAGATAATATTATTATATCTTTCCTCCTTCCAACCCCTATATATCCCTGCTTGCTCCCTTTCAAATTATTCATATCCTCTTTTAATTGTTGTTGTTGTTGGTGGTGGTGGTGGTGGTGGTGGTGTTATTGTTATTGTTGTTGTTGTTGTTGTTGGTGGTGGTGGTGGTGGTGGTGGTGGTGGTGGTGGTGGGTGTGTGTAAAACCTGTCCAGTCTGTATAATGTTACTTGTGCGTGTGTGTTTGTATTGTGCTCTTCTCTAGGGAAGACTGTTTCTCCCCCTCATAGTCCTTAGCTGCCTGTAGTTCTTTGTGTGGGGTGGAAGCCTGTGGTCTTTCCCCAGTCCACTTTGGCTCGCTTACTGTTGTCCTCATTCAGCTCATGTTTAGACGGTCATGTTGCTGAGACTTTGTGGGTGGAGCTTCTGACATTTCTAGGAACACAGTCTCACTGCAAACCCCCTGATCCTCTGGCCTTACAACCTTGCTGCTGCTCCTCTTCCAAAATGTCCCCTGTGTCGGGTGCTGCAGTGTGTTGTAGATGTATCCATTGGGACTTGACTGCACAACTTCAAACTTCGATTGGATGTGGTTTTCTGTAATGGTCCCTGTCTGTTGCAAAAAGTTTCCTTGATGAGGGGTGAGACTGCACTTGTCTGTGGGTGTAGGACAAATATTTAGAATGTTCTTAGGTATTATGCTGTGTTAGGAAAGTGGTGGTTGTAGGTTCCCCCCAAGATCCATGACTTGACTAGCCCAGGTAGCTGGCTAGGTGTCCAGTGCCAGGCATGGATTCTCTCTTGTTGATTAGAGAACTGTTGGCTACTGGCAGGATTCTTGCCTCTGCTGCAGCCTTAGGGTCATCATGCCATGCTGGTCGTTGTTATGATCACATGTGTCACAGCTGTGCAGAGCACTTGGCTGTCCCCTCTTTGGGAAGCTTGCAGGGCACCTCTGGTTCCACGAAAGCTCGTCCTCGGGGAGGAGGCATTAATTCGGGTAACTAACAGTTTTGAAATCTTAGGTAGCGGGCACTCAGAGACATCCTTCGTATACACTCTTCACCATAGCTTGGTCAAAAGACAACATGTTCTTGATGAACAGTGGCGTAAGTTCTGAGGGTTGCAGGTCTCTTACATCTTGCTATCTCACTTGTTACTTAGGGGCAAGAGCAGTTCCTATGGACAGCAGGCATTCAAGGAATACTTCCCTGTGAAGTGAATTGCTCTTCAGATAACCTTTTGATGTTTAGGAGTTGGGAGTTTTTGAGACATTTGTAGTTTACTGATGAAATCTGCAATAGTACCTTACAGCTTACAAAATACTTTTACATACATAATTTTATTTAGTTAAGAAACACTAAGATACAGTTTCTCTACACAATAAAAAACAAAATATGGCCATTGTCACAGTATTGTCTTTTTTCAGTTTCTCAACTAGTGATAAACACTTTGAAATTAAGGATTACTCTTCTTAAAATGAGGGATTATTATATCAAGAACTTTTGTTTTGTTTAAGGTCTTGGTCTTATTTGTTTTGAGACAGAATCTTAGGTAGGCTCAACTGTACCACAAACTCACAATCTTCCACTCGCCACCGCGAGAGCGCCGCACAGAATGGTTTCAATTGGCTTAGGAAAAGGGAAGTCTCAGTTTAGTTCCAAATTTACTTCCTAGCTTGGAAAGCTGGTGTGGTAAAGACTGGCGTTTTTACATGTCACAACTCTAAAAAAAGAAATTATATAAAAGAACCAAGTAAAATTTCCTACAGTGTAATTAAAATTAGAACTGATGAGAAATGGAGGAAGCCCCACCTGCTAAGCATCATGGGAATTCGCTTTAAATAATGATTTGAGACAGCACATTCCAGCCAATGAGGGATCACATCATACAAAGTCAAAGGGTATGCTCAACAATGTTATAGAAAGCTGGATCATATGTCCATGGAATTTATATGGTTATATTTTCTATAATTCAAACACTGTGCCTTTAAATGAAATTACACAATATTTTCATGTGTTAAAGGCCCAATGACATTTAATAAACAGAATACAAAGATCACTTAGATTTAGACACTGGCATCTGTGGTGGTCAGTGAGTTTTAGTAGGTGAGGGGAAACATTCCTTTAAGGCTCAGACAAGTATTACTGATCCATTTGTTATTCCAGTGTCTGGAACACTTGAAGTATTTCAGTTTTTATTCAACAATGTAACCTTTGGAGTTTTGCCTAATAATGACTTCACTTGTGTTAGCCTTCCAACAGATAAATTAAAATGGAAATGTGTATTTTCTAATTATGCATCCAGCTATGGCTGAGTATTGGCAAGCAGGGCCACACTGAATGTCCAGTGGCGGCTGCACAATGGTGAGAGTCTGTATGACATCAAAGTTTCCCAAAGTCACTTTCTTAATCATGTGAAGGATTACCAAGGCTCTGATCACAAGTATGTAGCTATATAGAATCAGAAGGAAAACATTCAAACATCCCAGCATGGTATTTCCATTTAAATCTGATTACAGTGAAATAAAACTGTAGCCATTAAAGGTTTAGAAGAACTACAAATACAAGCAGTAAAAGAAGACAGACAGTAAATGAGGCAGTAAACATTTCCGCGGGCACACAGTTTATGGCACTCATTCTGTCTTCTGGAGCAGACTGCAATTCAGTACAGACCCTGCACCATTCTCTGAACTCCACTTAAACCTGCAATTAACCTTTCACGCCTAATGAAGCTGTTTTCCAGGAAAATTAAAATATATAGTGGTGCTTGCTTTTACACAGACTTGGGAGGAAAGCATTTCAAAATGAATGACTTCTTCAAGGTTTCTATTGAAATGTAAAATGTAAGCACAGTGTCCGTGTATGACGTTGGGATATTCTTTCCAAAGCAGTTGCATTTGATGTGCAGTATTTATTCCTGTACTTATTAATTGTTCTTGCATAATTGCAAAAAAACATGCATCAGTCATTTTACGATTGCATTGTTACTACCAGAGCTTCCTGTTATGACTCACTTCCATGGGAAAACCAGGGTCTGCAAACAGTAACCGAACCCCTGATGTGTCGCTAGTGCTTGAAGAAGATGTATTTGCCAGTGAAGTGTTGGATTATAAGCTATAACTGTTCCTTCCTGTTCCAGACGTGTTTGCAAGTACTTACAGAGAGGTGAAGTTCTCAAATTATAGGAAGCAAATACAGTTGAGGTTCCAGCTACATCTAGTCTCTGTGCATTGTTCTCCTACTTACTAAACGGCTCTGGTGACTGTTGGCACCCAGCACTGTGACTGCTGAATCCAGCCCATTTGCTGAGGGAAATTCTGGTGTAACCACCTGCTTCCTTCACATCTTGTGCCCACCTGGGTGACCCCAGGGTAGCACGTTTGAAATACCCGGAAGTGCTGGGAGATGGGGAAACAGGAGGTGGACTTTCTTATGTAGTTTAGACTTGGAATTTAAATAATGTGTCACGGTGTCTGGTATTTAAGAATCAAAAGTCCAGAGAGCTAAGGCTTCCAGGAAATATTTAAACCCTAGCATTATTATTGAGTCTATGGGTACATATTGATGTACATTCTACCAGCCCGTAGTGCTGGCCCGTCACAATGACATGGTAAATGAAATTCCTTTAGACCGCCAGTCTAAGATAATGAATTGTCCCCACAGTTAATTGTATTGCCTTGATAACAAGGAACTATCGGAGGCCTAGAGAACACAATAAGTGGATTTCATCAGATGATTTGTGTGACGTTTTGAAAAATTATCCTCTGGAGTGACCTTATTTTAATGGAACTCTAGTGGCAATCAGCACGCACCACACTGCGCAGGAGCCGATGGCATACTTCCTCCTGTGGTACATGGCAGAGGGTCATCCCAGGAAAGCCCCTGGCAGGGAGAAGCTCTGGGCACTCCAGAGTGGGAGACAGTGGGTGCAGTAGAGCACCTCTGAGAACCCATTTCTGGATTATGTGGTTGGTGTGAACCTTGTTTTAAAATACAGAAAAGAGCTGAGATTACTTGTATCTGTATCTATCTCATCATCATTGCCAATGAGGAAATGAAACCACAATCTACATGAAAACCAGTGAAAGGTGTTTATTTCAAGAGCGTGCATTGGAAGGGAGTCAGCCACCTTCAGTGGAAGACTTGCCATCAGGCTACGGAGTGGGGAGGCTCTCAGAGGACAAGGGGATGCCTTTATGTCTAGACTGGAGAGCGTTGGTTACGGGAGCTGTAGATCGGCTAACTAGAAGTGGTGTTCTGCACAGTTGAGAGTGTTGGTTACGGGAGCTGTAGATCGGCTAACTAGAAGTGGTGTTCTGCACAGTTGGTTAGGGTGAACATTCCCTGTTTCCAGTTGTCCCACACTGGAACTGAAGGTTCAGATTAGGTAGGCTGCCTGGTTATTCATTAAGCCCTATTTGTTCATGAAGATGGTCCTTACTGAACCTTCATATGTAACATGAATTGCTAAACGGTCTTATTAATAAAAACCTGGAGCCAGATATTGGGGTAAAAAACTGAGAGATCAGAAAAGCAGAAAGAAGCCAGCCACATTCTTACCACTTGGAGATCCTTGGCCAAAGAGACCTACTTCCTGTATAACTACGCCTATATGCCTTTCTGTTCTGCATCTCACTTCCTCTCTCTGCCCAGCTACATTATTTCCTGTCTGTCTATGCAGACCTCCAGACCTCTATGGTTAATGCTGGGATTAAAGGCGTGTGTCACCATGCCTAGCTCTGTTCCCCGGATGGATCTCTGCCTCCTGAATGCTAGGATTAAAGGCATGTGCTTGACCTCTATGTTTACTATAGTGGCTGGCTTTTTCCTCTGACCCTCAGATAAGCTTTCATGGGCACACAATATATTGGGGGACACAATATATCACCCACCACATTCATGAGCGGTCTGCATTCCTGCCAGTGTGACTTGTTGCTCGATGGCATCCTGGGCTGCTCCTTGCAGCTCACAGACTGGTTTTCTGAACAGGCAGCTGGTGACAGGTCGGAGCTCTTATTTAGGGTCTGAATATTGTCTGTAGGTCCAGTCTGTTCCTCACATGCAACTTATTAGGGGAATGGAGGAAGATAGCATTCCTCCTTTAAAAGCTACTAAATTGACCTTTTGTCATTTGATGAAAGAGAAAGCAGACTAACAAACCTACAGACCAACACCTAGGCCTCCCACGTCCTTGTGTCCCTGCACAGTGTGGGGAGACAGGGTCTGTTTCAGTTCCTTACCCTTGAGGGCAGGCAGGATGAAGACTTGGCAACTTCTGGGTTGTTCTGGTGATTATAAAGTTTACCATATATCAAACAGGAAGAAATGCAAAATCAGAAACAAAATCCTTACATTTGACATTCAAGGTACACAAACACAAACAATCATGACCTTTGTGCTGTTCATAATTACGAGAATCTGAACTCCTGGTGGGTCACAAACCATGAGATCCGGTAAGGGAATCAAGCTTAACTCTGAATGAAAATGTCATCTAACCTATGCACAAGGCAAAGTGACCCTGAGTGTCCTCTATAACACAGGGTAGATGGCACTTAAATACCACTTTCCAAGGATTTCCAAAGTTCCCAGCATGCTTAGTGCTGTTTAGAGTTTAGAGTCTAAACAGGATTCATTGTTCATTTTCATAGAATAGCACAAAAGCCACCAAGTTAAAAGCATGATTTTCTATTTTATTTGTATATTAATTAAAATATGGTTTATGAATTTTCAGCTCAGTGTGTTCCCACGCTTCAGAATCCTGGGGTAAACTGGGAGTCTTGTGAGAAACAGTACTTTAATTAGGCTTTGGACTTCATATACTCCCAAATACAAAGAGGCCATGGCAGTGGAGAAGTAGCAGAATGTCCGACTCCTGATGTCACATCCACAGTAAGGGGAACAACATTTGGAGCCCTATGTAAATGAAAAAGTATTTTTCAGAGCTCTGGCATGATCTCCTACTTGGACGTAGTAATTATCAAAATTAGTGTAAGTCATCTCTGCCTACAGTAAAGGAGTTGTGTATTACTCCTTGTATTTGCCTGTCTCTGGATGAGTTGGTGCCAGGAGCCAAGGATGGGGAAGTTGTAAATCATGACAGAAGTATGCCAGCAGACCCGAGGAAACTTGAGGTCTCCTCCATCTGAACTTTCAGTTAGCATAACCAAAGGCTGTGGCTTTTTTCAGTTAAATCTTTCACATCCATGAAGTGAAGAAATAAAGTCTTGACTATGAGTAAACCCCACAACTCTGCAGCACTTCCAGAGTTCACATGTGCCTGTCAAAGAGCAAGAACAAGCCTGTTTCCAGTTTGAGCCTGTATTATCCCTACACATTTCAGGGCGATGCTAGCATTCTGAAGGGTACTTTGGCAGCACGTGGCTGCAACTGTAATTCCTTCTCTGTCTAGCCGCAGTGGCTCCTCCACCATTGCCCACTGTCTCTAGATGTCCTTGAGTGGATTTCCCTTCCAAACAGAACATGTCTAGTCATGAGCTCACCACATCCCTCCTCCCACCCTGCCTCCCTGTGCGGAAAAGCTCACGCACCTTCTCCAGTTCAACTTCTTCTGCTGGCCAACTTTCACTCAGGGGGTCAAAGGTGACCAAAATCTACTTTGAGGGAATCCAGTGGCCTCTGGTTAGGGCCTTCTAAGGTCAGGTGACCTTCTTCTACAGGTCTTCCTTTGTCCCATGGTTCTTTATTGTCATTTCTTTCTGTTTAGAAATCCCTGAGTTCTGTTCTTGCCAAATCATCATATTTGAAGCTTATTTAGAATAAATTGACCCATGAGAATGAAAGGATGCAGTAGCATCTTGTGTGGGATAATATCCAAAATAAAGATCTTCCTTGAGAAGCAGTGTGTGAAGATGCCCATGAGGATGTAAGGACTGGGTCAACTCACTTCAAAGTCAATTCTCCAAGACCTCGGCATTCTTCAGTCAGGTCTGAAGCAAGGCCAAGTATTCTGGCCCTTTGATGAAGAATGAGAATTTTAGACTATTATTTGTTTTACTCAAAAATTATAGAACACTACAGAAACAAAAGAGGCATGCTTGCTAGGGAGGGAGGAAGATAAATTGGTGTTGAATAGAGGGTTTTCAGGAGACAAAACTGTCTGGATAGCCGTTGGCAGCTCCGTGGTATGTAACGGTGGGAAGCCATTGGCCTGCCGATTGAAGCCACCTCAAGTGATAACCTTGCATCAATGTTCAGTGCTCCAACCTTCTTTTAAAAGACATATCTAATGAGTTTTGTTTATGGAAGCAAAAAACAAAATAGTAACCTTGGAAATTCCCAGTCCATCCAGAACAAACTATATTCAAACACAGGAAAGAGGAACAGTGTCCACAGCTGACCGCCACTTTCCTGAAGCTCTGATTCGGTTGCCCAGTATTATGGTCAGTTAGCTTCTTGTTCATCTCGTGTGTGCCGTTCACACTGCTAGCTAATCAATCAGATCCTGAGCACTTCATGGCTGAATGTGTTAGCATTATCCAGAGCCACCTCTGTCCATCTCAGATGTCTGTGTGAGCTTCTAAATGCCTGCCTCCTTTCTTTCCAGGCCTTGCTATCGCCAGTGCCCTGGTAGACATCTCCCAGCAGAAGCCTTCTGACAACAAAGACAAGACTTCCGGAGTCCGCAACCGGAAACACCTCTCCACGCGTCAAGGAACTTGTGTCTGAATGGAAACCACTTCTGTGCTGTGTGCTGGTTTCCTTCACAAATGGCTTCCGTTAAAGCTCTTCTGTGGCCTTGGGTTTTACAGAGGTTAATGTCCTAGGATCCAGGGCCCAAGTACAGTTCCCTCTAAGTGGGCAATGTCCCAAGTGGCCAAAGAATGCCAGTGAGTTTTTTAAAAGTAACAGTATTGATGGTCGCAAGTGATAAAGTCAGTTTTTATGGCTCTCAGGCTTAGAGCAATGTAACTTACTATGGAAAAAGATGTATATTGTTTCTTAATGCAGATGGAAATATGTAATTCATATAAACCAACTGTTTATATCCCAGGACTTTAAAGAAAGACATTTTATAATGCCTGAATGGTGAGAAATAGACAGTTTTTGCCTCATTAGCGAACGTAGGTTATTTGCATACGAGTGGAAAGTGAACAGATCATGGAAGCTGTAACTGCTGTTTTGTCTCATTATAAATATGAAAGCAAGGCTTTTATTTAATAACCTGAAGGTCATGTGTTTAAATGCTCCACATGACCACATAGTATCCAGAGTCAATTTGAGAATGTAACAATTTTCAACTAATGGGAACCCGGACCAGAGAGTTGGTCTGGATGGTGTGTGGCAGGAGGTCTGTTAGAATTTTGAGTGTGGGGAATGTTCTTGAAATGACAGAGCACAGGAAAGACTGCCTGGCAATCAGGTCCCTTCCTTCCACAAACAGTCTCCAGTTCAACAACCAGAAGACAGCCTGAACAGCCATTGGATAGCAGAGTCTCTGGTCCAAATGGTGATGCTTTGGTTGCTTGGGAATCACGGTGCGGTACCAGGCCAGAGTGTCCCTCAGAGTGTTCACCAGAGTGGGTCGTTTTCTTCCAGTGGTCTTCTGTTCCCTGGATCTCAGTGACCTTCTTCAAGTGTTACAGAACGTGTCTTAAAGGTAACACTTTGCAAGCCCCCTGCTACCACCGCCTTCCTGTCGAATGCGAGCACACAGGAGCCGGCCAGCAAGCCTCAGCAAATGTCCCATCCCCAAGGCAATCACACCGTGCGGGGAGGATGTCCACAGTCCGAAACCAAATCCATTGCTGGCCACATCCAAAACATCCCTAATGACACAAAACCCCAACTAACAGTAGAAAGGAAAGACAGAAGGACAGCTCTCATGTGGGACGGTCATTGTGTGCTGATACCGACCGAAGTTCACTGAATTCAGTCTGGAGTGGCCGTGGTTGACTTCAGGGTGACCACGGGAGAGATGAGAACCATGAACAAGATACCCAAAGCTGCTGCATACTCTGTAGTTTTCTTTAATATCAGAGTCATTACATCTAACCAGTGTTCTGTACTGTATACATACTTTTCATGTTCTTTGGAATTCTGGAGGGCGATGACACTTTACAATTAATGCCTAGTTACTTGCATGCCATGGTTGTACAGTAGCAGAATATGACCCTATTGCAATATTGAATATTTATTTCAAATTCCATGTATACATAGCTTAATTTGATGAGGACTGAGTGTAATATGTCACAGAAATGACCACAGAATATGTAGCTGCATCTTATAAAACATAGTTAGGTCGCATCTAACCATGATTGTCTTATTTTGATATCTAGCCTTTTGAATATAGTATATATTCTTTATGTTAGCATGATAAGTTACTCTATTTTCCATGCACTCAAAAGCAGATGAATTTGTAGAATAGTTTTAGTAATTTTCTCTCAGCCTGTGGGGTTTGGGTGGGAGAGGGAGGGCTGGTTATTGGTACTTCCCAGGATGTTTTCTCTCAGAAAACTAGTTGAGCTGAATTTGTAAATGTCTCCTAAAAACAATCAAGTAATTTGATCGACTTCTTTTAGACATTTTACATGTTGAATTTTCCGATGAAATGATAAATTGGCCAAACTGGTCATTATAAAGATCTAGTCATTTGAAAATAAAGAAGTTGCTCATTTTGTTGAATCCCCAACAGTTGTCTCTAGAGAAAGCTCATACAACAAAGGTCAAGTACACCAGACCTGTCTGAGTCATCCAAGCTGCCAGCAGTCAATGCCCGCGTGGAGGAGCTGCCCAGTCTCATCCACCGTGAATCCTACAGGGTTCTTAAAACTTGAAAATCTGAATTTTAGAGAATTATGGAATTTAATGCAATGTCACACTCTACTGTTAACTCTGTGGCCAATTATGCAATATATTCTCAGCTTATAAAACTTTTTACTGGAAATAAAATTCTTCACCCCTGGGTGAAGTGAACCGAAAGTGTTGATCTCCGTGCCTGCTCTTCCCACCACCCCTCCTGACTGCTTTCAATTCGGGTGCTTTTGAATGGGAGCCTCAACATTTCACCATAGAATGACTTGAGGAATCCTCATCATCTAAGATCTCACTGCTAAGTCTGAGCACTTTCAGACAGATAGAATGGAGTTTCAAAATTAACCTGGGACCATTATTTGGGCAACTAGAGAAAAATCCTAGTGAAAACACAGTATGCTTGTGTTTATGATTTGGTTTCGTAAATTTTAAAAAGAGTTAAGATTCTCATAATTGCTTTGAAGGAGTGAAAAGCTAAGTTAGTGATGTGCAGGAAGGAGAAGTGATGTGGAGTGAGTGTGTGTGTGCGTGTGTGTGTGTGTGTGCGTGTGTGCGTGTGTGCGTGTGTGCGTGTGTGCGTGTGTGTGTGTGTGTGTGTGTGTGTGTGTGTGTGTGTGTGTGTGTTGACAGCAGGTATCTTCCTCAGTCAGTCTTCATGTTATCACCTTACTTGATTTGATCCAGGTTGTGAGACAGGATCTCTCACTGAGCCTGGGGGTTGCTGATTTATGTAGACTGGCGGGCCAGTGAGCCCGGGGATCCTCTGGTCTGTCTCCCCAGTGGACTCCAGAGGATGGGCCACAGGTCCTCAAGCTTGCAGGGCAAACCCTTGACCCACCGAGCCATCTCCCAACTCTGTCATGTTCTAGTCCATAGGGAAACATTAATTAGAACATCTGTCCAATCAATTCTTGCTGTACTTTCTGACATCTCATTCTCTTTGGGCGTTAATGAGACAGAGGTAGCTGTGTGGTGGCTGTTGCCCCTGCCATGGGATCATTTAGAGAGCATCTGCCATGAGGTGTGTAGTGCTGGGGCAGTTCTGAAGGCCTTCCACCTATAAAGGGAGAGCTAAACAGAGCTGTTGACATCCTTAGAGATGAACAAAAGCCCGGGGGCCCAGAGGCAGCCTGGCTGGGGTGATCATGGGGCAGCCAGGCCAGTTCTCTCCTCCTACTTGACATATTTGTGGATCCGGCTCTTAATTTTTAAGCATCTTTTCAAGCCAGGTATGTTTGTTCAGAAACACATCTTGTGCCTCTAGAATTTGGAGGTTTCTAACCCTGCCTGACATTCGGAGCAACAGAACCATGGTTCTAAATCTGTGGTGAAGCAGAGCGTCTTTCAGATGAGGCCTTGATGATGTCTAAGCAGAGCCTCAGTGCCAATGCTTACCCACAGACAAGGCAAGGAGGGACCAACGGCCCTGAGTCATTTTGAGGATGGTTTGTTTTGTTTTGTTTTGTTTTGTTTTGTTTTTCAGAGCCTGTAGAAGTACCAAAGCAAGTCTTGTATTGTAATGCTTCAGAAACTGAGAACACACCAGAGTCCACCTGGCTCTACTTTTACTTGTAAAACCCACTTGCTGCATCCCAAGAGTGAGCTCATGGCTTAACTGATGGTAGAATCTCCAGTTAGGGCAGTCCCCATCTTCAGGCCTGTGGGGTAGTCTGCTTGGTAACCTGCCCAGAGACCCGTATCAACAGACAGGCAAAGGGACACACTGCCCTGGGCCTGAGCTGCCTGTCTGCAGTTCCAGGGAGTTCTTTTAAATAATTCATCCCTCATTCCCAGGAATCCACAAGGATGACCCCAGCTTAGACTACTAGCAATAGTGGAGAGGGTGCCTGAGCTGGCTTACCCCAGTAATCAGATCAGTGAATACCCTAACTGTCATCCCAGAGCCTTTGTCCAGTAACTGATGGAAGCAGATGCAGAGATCCACAGCCAAACACCAGGCAGAGCTCCAGGAGTCCAGTCGAAGAGAGAGAAGAGGGATTCTGTGAGCAAGGAGCATCAAGATCATGATGGGAAAACCTACAGAGACAACCAAACCAAACTAGTGGGAACTCATGAAATTTAGACCAATACCTGTGGAACCTCCACGGGACTTGGACCTGCCTCTACTGAATGTACCAGGCTCTGTGGACTCCCAGTTGGAGGCCTTGCCTTCTTGTAGGAGAGAATGGGGGGAGAGTTAGCAGGGAGAAGGCTGGAAGGGTGGGAGGAGGGAAGAGAGAGATCTGTGATTGGTACATAAAATGAATAAAAAAATTCTTAATAAAAAATAATTCATCCCTCTAATTCCCAATGCTTTGCATAATTTTCCAAGAAATTTAGGCCACTGGGTGCTGAGCAGTGGTTTCCAGCTGTACACAATTAACTTTTTAGTTTCACCCAATTTCTTAAATTAAAAATTATAACTACATGTCTGTAAGTGTGCAGGTATGCAAGTCTGTTTTAAACACTGATTGTGTAAGATTTTAAATCTGCCTTTAAAAGCGTGTATTTTAGAATATGATCAAACCTGTAATTCTCCTGCCTTGTGTGTTGAGATTACAGGTCAACATCACTCTGCTCATCTGCCACTGCTGTAAACTATTATTATTTTTATCATGTTGACCTTTCCAAGATCATCCAACAAAGAGCACTCCTTGTTAGAATCTGTCAAGGCCCCTCCCCACCAAAGACGGTCATGAAACTTGTGTGGTTGAATTTCACATTCAGAACACGTCATTCTCTCTTTCCCTCTTGAGATTCTCACTGACCTTTCCCCCACTTGCTCTCTGAATCCTCCTTTTTCTGAGAATGGAAGGCTGTACTGTGAGAGATGGAACAGCAGGATGCCAGCCCTCCCTGAGGGTCTGAGCCCTTGGATGTGTTTTGTGTTAACATTTCCCAGGACTGGGCCTTTGCTCATGCTAAGGCTAAAGTGTTTTGCCATTGGGCTGTGACCCCAGGCTCTCCAGGGCTCACTAAGTTGTCAAGACTGAATTTGCACTGGAGACCCTCTTCCTCCCAACTCCCTCCTCCCTTGACCCCCGCTACCAGCTCATTCCCCCAGCACTGGGACAGGCAGGACTAAGCCCTCCCCTGCTCTAGCGAGCTTCCAAACCCTGTGCTCTGCCAGAAGCCCCCTTCCCTCCAAATCCACCCAAGGTCTGAAGGGAGGGCTCAGTTCCAATCCCTGTGCTCTGCCAGAAGCCCCCTTCCCTCCAAATCCACCCAAGGTCTGAAGGGAGGGCTCAGTTGATGAAGTACTTGCCTCGCAAGGCAAGCAAGAGGACCTGAGCTCTAGTCCCAAAGCCGCTTAAGAAGTCGGGTGTTGGGACAAGCGAGATGGCATTAAGAGCATGTACCACACTTGTAGAGGAACTGTCTTTAGGTCCCACCATGCATCAGACAACTCACAGGTGCTCTTAACTCCAGCTTCAGGGGTTCCAACACCCTCTTCTGACCTCTTGGGCACCTAGATTTATGTGCACAAACTTGGACAAGGTCATGAACTTGTAATCCCAGTAGTGGGGTCTCAGAAACAGGCAGACCCTTAGGGGGATCTAGTTTAATTGTTACTGAAAAGAGAACTTGTCTCAAAAAGAGGAGTGTTGGCTGGGCAAAATGCATGTGGGTGTCCACGTATGTGCATAAGCACAAACTTGCACAGGTACCTGCACAGACAGACGCATGTGCATGCATGAATGCAAACATACAGTTACACACACACAAAGATCAAATACCTGGAAAGTACCCTCATTTAGCCCAGAGTCTACAGGAAGCCTTCAGCCAGGATCCTGACCAATCTGAAAGCTTGCCTCTGCCTCTGCTCCCAGGGACAGAATATTGCTTCCTCCTCCTCCTTCTCAAGGTTGCTTTCTATCATGTTTTCCAAAGATCAGCCAGAGGAGGTGTTGGAAGAGACCAAGATGGCTGCCTAGTCCAAGGAAATATGCCTAGCCTAGCTAGCATCTCCCGGGAGCTTTAAAATGGAAAAGACCTTGGGAGAGGCCCAACTGAAGAGCAGCCTGGTCAATAGGAAGCGCCTTCTCTTTGGACCCTAGCCCTGCCCACTCTCCTGTCCACCTGCTCTGTGCCCCCCACCCTGCCCACTCTCTTCACCTGCTCTGTGCCCCCCACCCTGCCCACTCTCCTCTCCACCTGCTCTGTGCCCCCCACCCTGCCCACTCTCCTCTTCACCTGCTCTGTGCCCCCCACCCTGCCCTCTCTCTTCACCTGCTCTGTGCCCCCCACCCTGCCCACTCTCCTCTCCACCTGCTCTGTGCCCCCCACCCTGCCCACTCTCCTCTTCACCTGCTCTGTGCCCCCCACCCTGCCCACTCTCCTCTCCACCTGCTCTGTGCCCCCCACCCTGCCCACTCTCCTCTTCACCTGCTCTGTGCCCCCCACCCTGCCCACTCTCCTCTCCACCTGCTCTGTGCCCCCCACCCTGCCCACTCTCCTCTCCACCTGCTCTGTGCCCCCCACCCTGCCCACTCTCCTCTCCACCTGCTCTGTGCCCCCCACCCTGCCCACTCTCCTCTCCACCTGCTCTGTGGTCCTTTGCCCTGCCCACTCTCCTCTTCACCTGCTCTGTGCCCCCCACCTGCCCAGTTTCCTCTTCATCTGCTCTGTGCCCCCCACCTGCCCAATTTTCTCTTCACCTGCTCTGTGCCCCCCACCCTGCCCACTCTCCTCTCCACCTGCTCTGTGCCCCCCACCCTGCCCACTCTCTTCACCTGCTCTGTGCCCCCCACCTGCCCACTCTCCTCTTCATCTGCTCAATGCCCCCCACCCTGCCCACTCTCCTCTTCACCTGCTCTGTGCCCCCCACCTGCCCACTCTCCTCTTCACCTGCTCTGTGCCCCCCACCCTGCCCAATTTCCTCTTCACCTGCTCTGTGCCCCCCACCTGCCCACTCTCCTCTCCACCTGCTCTGTGCCCCCCACCCTGCCCACTCTCCTCCTCACCTGCTCTGTGCCCCCCACCCTGCCCACTCTCCTCTTCATCTGCTCAATGCCCCCCACCTGCCCACTCTCCTCCTCACCTGCTCTGTGCCCCCCACCCTGCCCACTCTCCTCTCCACCTTCTCTGTGCCCCCCACCTGCCCACTCTCCTCTTCACCTGCTCTGTGCCCCCCACCCTGCCCACTGTCCTCTCCACCTGCTCTGTGGTCCTTTGCCCTGCTCACTCCCAGGCTTTTTAACAGTGGATTTATGGTGGCATAGAGATTTGTGTGGTTTGGCTCAAAAGCGATTTTAAGAAGATCTGCCTAGGTTTGTGAGTAGCTACTGTGAGTACCCAGGCACTCTTCCAGCCCACTCACAGCCTTGTGAATACGCACACTTGGCTGCTTTGTTTTCTAAACATAAAGCTGTAGTATCATTTTTGAATACTTGTCTATAAACTAAGGTCTCTGCCCTTCCTTCATCCTCACCTCCCGATCCCGCCCCCAAGCTTAGACCTTTCATTGAGGAGAAAATTCTCCCCATTCACATGGGGGCGCAGGGGCAGAAGTTCTAAATGAGACACAGTGAAACTCATACTCTGCTCACGGTTGGGTTGACCACGCCGCTTTTGGCAGGAGTGGTTTTGCTCAGGTGAGACGGTTGTTTAAGCACAGGCTGCTCTGAACCAGCTGCATGTGGTGAGTAGAGGCCCTGCTCTGGGAAACCCACCCAGGAAGATAATATTGGTGAAAATAGATTCCTGTAACAATTGATTTCCTGGCTTTCTATGGCCCCCAGTGCCCAAAGGCATCTTAGATGGTGTCCTTGCTCACGATGTGTTAAGTTACCTTATAATTTGGACACAATCAAAATTTCCTATAAAAACAAACGACAGCCCCAATTTCATAATGCCTTAGGTCAGTTGTCTAAACTATTTCTAAGTGAACTGTGATAAAAGTGCTTACCCAAGAGGGCAGCAAGGGAACATGTGGGAAATGTGGTTTGGATGAAAATGTCCTACCTTAGGAACTCAGTACTCTTTCAGTAAATGTTCACCCATAAAAAGAAAGGAAACAATGCTTACCTACGTCACCTGACCCTGTGGCTTCCTTGTTGCTGTCGTTGATGACGTTAGAGGAGACCATGGTTACTCATCTTCTGTTACTATGGAAGAGTCCAAAATTAAACTCAGCAAATCGTGAGCACTGATATTTGTTTCCTTTGAACTTTGTGTGTGTGTGTGTGTGTGTGTGTGTGTGTGTGTGTGTGTGTGTGTGTGTGTGTGTGTTAAAGGGGGTAATACTAAAGTTCATAGAGATGTCAAAGCTCTCAAATAATATGCAGTCGGAACCATTGGAGTGCATTCCTGGTGATTCAGACATGTGCTTTTTGAGATTTTGGAATATCTACTGCATATTTTGCAGCTAAACATCTTCTTTAACTTTAAATGGTAGCTTTGTAGCAAACACTAAAAACCATTGGCTTTTCTCTCCCCTCAGCGCAGGTCTCTTGACCCTTCATCCACTAGGCAGTCTGCTTCTCCAGCTGCAGAGCAGCATGCTCACACCCTATCAAGGCTCTAAGAACAAATAACTAGCATAGAATGGGCATGTGCAGCTTTGTTCTCTCCTGAGGATGCTGGCTTGTTTGAAATACGATGGCACTTAAGAGGGAAGGCTGGCTGGAAGGACACCAATAAAAACACTCTCACTCTGCTTAAAACAATTTGATTTCAACCTGAAATGAATTACTTCACAATGCAAGCAGATAATGGCAGACAGGATGTGTGGCTTGTCAAGTTCCTAGAGTCAGAACTCCAGGTCCAATTGAAGCTTGCTGGCTGGAGTACAGCAGAAACCTCCCCGACATCCACTTGCAGATGACCTGTGTGGAAAAGGGACCTCTGAAACTCCAGTGTCCACTCCTGCTGACCTCTCCGATGACAGTTCCAATCTGACCTGCCCATGCATGAGAAAAGAACAACTCGGTCAACATGAGCTGGCAGAGGAATGGCCGTTTAGGGCTAATAGCACAAAGGCATGTTCCTGACCAGGCTATAGGAGTCTGTAACGATGTGCAAGGCTTCCTGCTTTTATACGGATAACACAATGTTTGACAGCTTGACTTTCCTTTTTAAAGCAATGTCCAGAATATGGTTATGTGGCAGTATTAATAGTTCTTGGGTGAAAATCACTTTGGCTTTGCACATTTGTGAACTGAATGTTATTTTATCTTGAAGATTATCTAAAAGCTCATGTTATGCCTTCATTGGAACCACTTGGAAGAAAAAAAAACATTTTTTTCCTAGTGGTACAAAGCATTACAGCCATGATTATAGTCCCAGCACAGCATTCATACAATTCACAGTCACATTTTCTTCTGACATAAATTACTCTTGATGGAGTCTTGAAAGTCGTTTTGATATAGACTCGAAGAGACTGTTGGAAAAGATTGTAGCAATGCCAAGTTCATTGTTGTGATGGAGAATAATGATTAATAGTGTCTGAAAAGTTTGAAGTCTATTGTCTATTGATAGAAAGTTTAATTCAACTGGTAAAACACACTTCTTGCTCCCACTGAAATTAAATGAAAACTTCATGTTGGCCTTAATCACGTTAGTATAAATTGGGATGCTAGCTTTATTTGGGATTTTGTGCTTTGTTTGATCTAAAGTGGTCCACACGCTACACAGTAAGCTGGAGTGTCCATTATCATACCTCCCACCATGACTCAAGAGCATGTGAGGAATGTGTTTCCAGAGCCTTGGGCACCTGCAGCATCGGCTACCTCCACACAATCACAACATTTTAACAGGGGTTTCCAGTGATGGCCCCATGGGAGTATTCAGTGTGTTCCGACTTCTGAGGGCTGGGGAGAGGTGCTGCCCTCTACCTCACGGACTCGCTGTGAGGACTGTGTTGTGTATGAGGGACCAAATAACTAGGATGCCCTATCACAATTTACATTCCCATTTGACAGGCACTCATAATGCCCTCACTTGGGAAACTTAGGCAGGAGAATCATTACAAGTTCTAGGCAAGCCTGGGCTACATAGTGAGTTTCTGGCCAACCTGGGCTACCTAGTGAGACCCTGTATCTAAATAAATAATACTAAAAGAGCCTGCAGAGTTGAGACCCTATCTCAAAAATTTAAAAAAAAAAAAACCCATCTCTATCTGAAGCAGACTGTTTGTAGTTAAGCATTTCCTGTCCAGTTAAAAATGAAGTTTTTCACTTGTGCAGAAACTTCTGAAATCTCACTGGGAGTTCCATAAATGGATTATTTTACACAGAGCATTTGTGTCTGAAACAGCAGCTTTCATGATTTCCCCATCGATGGGGAACTCAAAACACTTTTCAAAGCTTCCCACCAAAGTAAGAAAGCAAACGTTCTCCTCTCTTTCTGCGAGCAGTTACTCAGGTAGATATTTTCCTTGGATAAACAATCTCCATTGTTTACCGAAGCATGCACTGATGGTCCCCGGTAGTGTTTGCAGCCTGAATTTTATTCCAGCAACTCCATGAAATGAGTCCGTGGTGCAGGGCAGGCGGCCCCTCTGGAACCTCAGAGTATTTGTTCTCTTGCTGTTCTAAAGGTAATTAAGGAGCATTGCATGTTTCTCAATTAATGATTTCTCATTCAACAGGGGATCTTTGATGCTAATTTGTTTTAATCAGGGCAGAGGCTGCTCAAAAACTCCGAACAATTCACTGAAGAGGAACTAGGAATTTTTAATCAAGTGGAAGAGATTTAAATGCTGTGAAGGAAGCATCCATCATGTGCCTTCAATTCCCCTTCATTTAGCTGTGTTCTCTGGGCTTTATAAACCAATATGAGATTATTGAATGGAGTGTATTGTATCATGCAGCTCACTTCTTCTTGGGTGTTTGTGTGTGTGCATAATGGACCTTCATTTCTTCCATGGAAAAGCCTGTTTACATTCAAACTTCATTTCTCTTAATAGAGAATATATTTAAAATACATTTTAAAACAAAATTATTTATACATAGATCTAGTGCCCTTTTATTGTACATAGCAAGATAGTGTGTTTTCATATATGTAGCAAAAGAATGATGGAAGATACATTAGAAATGAAATTTAAAACATTCTTTTCATCCCATGGATTCTGTCACCGAATGACTGTTCATGATTCCAGTAGCTAAAGTCAAATTGCATTACACATACAGAAGCGTTCCAGAGCTGGAATTACATTACAGCATGAAAGTGACATCATCAGGTGACTTTGCTTCAGAAAGTGAATATTCAACATAGTGGGGTTACTGCTGCTGCCTTTCTTAGCTAATGACCAGATTTGGTCTCATTGTGATGTTTTCAAATCACAGTAATTTTACTAAGTCAGTCATATGGAAATTAAATGTATTTTTCCTATTTCTTTTTCCTGAATATAGAAAAATCTCAGTAAATATTCCACAGGTCTAACCATTTAAAAACTTACTGTTTCATCATGTTCAGGTAAGTGATAGAATAGGCTTTTTATTTTTTCTTAAAACAGTTGTTCTTACACTACAGCATCTGGGATGAACCAGATCGGGGTTGTTAAAGCAAAGCCGGGAGCCCTCTTTTAGTTTCTGACCTAGCAAGTCAGGAGGCACACAAGAATTCCATGTTTGACAAGTTCTAAGATGATACTGGGGAAGGGAGATAGAGGGTCCCAACGAGGGACTCCTGTTAGGAGCAACTCAGGACAGAGGGGCCTGACCGAAATACAGGACCAGACACTCTGCACCCCTTTATGTCTCCAGGTCCCACAAGGTTGTGGCCTCCCAGGTGCTTTGTGGTTGGACAGGACCTAGAAGGTCGATTGGGGTAGCAAGGATGGTGATAATGCCTAGGCTTTATTTTTTTAAGTGTTTATTTATCTTTTGTTTGTGTTTCTGTTTTGTTTTTCATGACAGGGTTTCTCTGTGTAGTTTTGGTGCCTGTCCTGGATCTTGCTCTGTAGACCAGGCTGGCCTCGAACTCACAGAGATCCGCCTGGCTCTGCTTCCCAAGTGCTGGGATTAAAGGCGTGTGCCACCACTGCCCAGCTTAAGTGTTTATTTATTCAGATTTTTTTTAACATAGAGTCTCATAGAGCTTAGGCTGGCCTTGAACTCCTGATCTTCCTGTCTCCCACTCCTGAGTGCCAAGCTAGAGACACCACACTTCACTATTCCCTGTATTTTAATTAGTAAGAATCCCCTTGAAGTGCTTTTCAGGAGTTACAAATGTTTAAAAATGAACTCTTTTAAAGGCATGCTGCCCTGGTCCACCTGTGCCAGCGAGACATGCCGGAAGCCAGCTTGCACCTGTTCCTAAGTCTGCTGGTGAGAGTAGCATGAGGCTTCTGTGATTTTGATAAAGGCCCTGGTTAATTCTTAGTGCAACAGAAGTTCATCTTCCCCCTGCTACCTGACCAGCATGAAGCATCGATGAATGCCTTCCCACACCAATAATACTGACTTATATTCACTTACGTGTCCAACTGGATGATGAGAGTGGGAAAGTAAGCTGACAAGAGACAGCCGTGGAAAACTCTACCTGGGGACCCAGACTCTTCCTTCATCTGTGTTGTCTGCACAGACCTTCCAGTGGGAGACCGTTCATAAAGCAGCTGATGGCCTTGACCCAGCCATTCCTGGTCATGTGACACAATGGCCTTGGGGGACATGAACTGGCCATGGGGGCTCTTGGCGGTGGCTGTGTATCATTCTACCCACTGTCCTAAGTTCAGTTAGGATTTGCTTTTGTCCTGGCAGAAGCTGTTGCCTTCTGAACTCAGGTCACAAGACAGTTTGGGTTTGAAAGGTTGTTCGTTGCATTTGTGTATTGTGTGAAATGACCAATTACATTTATTCTGCCCTTGGAGTAAATTCATAGACATTCGTCCTCTCCAAAGATGGCTTCTGGGGATGGAGGGATGGCTTGGCGATTAAAAGCAGAGGATTAGGGTTCAGTTCTCAGAACCCATTTTGGGAATCTCATAACTGACTGCAGCTCCAGCTCCAGGGAATTAGATGGATGCCCTCCTCCAGCCTCTGAGGGCACCCAGATGGCCATGCAACACTTATACACAGACATATAAAATCAAAATAAATATTTTTTAAAAGATGACCCTATTGTGAAATGTGCCTTCTGAAAGTCCCAATATGTAACAGCACCTACTAGGCACCATGTAATTTAATCCTCTGTCAGCCTGTAGGAGCAAAATAGTGGAGCCCCAGCTTCAGAAAGCTGTGGACCACTGACCTGCCTCAGCTTGTAGGGCCACTAAGAGGCACATCTAAGGTGCCTGCCAAGCAGACCCTTCACACCGTGGAAGGAGAACTGTCAATAACTTTGGCCGCTATGTGAGGATTCTGTACATGCGCAGCTCGGGGTCTTGTCTGGTGTCTTACGTCATCAGCAGGTGACTACATACCAGACCCACGCTCTCTCTCTGCGCCTCTCTTCCTGTGTTTCCTCTCTCTGTTCCCTCTGCCAGGCCTGGCTTCTCCCTCCTATCCCCTCTTCTTTCTGATAAAGCCCATTCTAACTCTGGTATCCATGACCTGTGACTCTCCGCCAACGGACCAGCTCCGATCATCCTTTCATTGGTGCCCTGTGATCTTGGATAGGAAGTTTTCTTCACACTCAGCCTTCGGGGCTGAATGTTGTGGGGAACCCTGTAGGGAGGGCCTGCGACCCTGCTCACCACTGCAGTACCGTGTTGGGACTGTGCTCATGCGCCCGCTGCTGCAGCCGCATCCTGCCATGTCCCGCCGCTGCTGCCATGGCTCCCGCTGCTGTGTCTCCGCCACTCACTCATGCAGTTGGCGAGTCCCTTCCCACAGCTCTGCAGCCTGACCTATAGTCTTCCTCCAGACTTCCTGGGGTGGGGGGTCTTCGGGCTGCGCTGGCAACCACACGTTTTCTCTCCTGACAGGAGGTCAATGCTGTCAGACCACCGGGTGGTCCATGTGCTGTGTGCACTCCCAGACCTTACTCATAACGTGAGGACAGTTGGGTAACCTGTGCTGACTCATAGATCCTTCCTCTATCTCAGGGAAGCTTGAGATAGCAGCTTAGGATCCCGGGTTGTTATTTTAATTTTTTATTTTTCTCTCTTGGCTGCAGCCATGGGATAAAGGGGTGGATACCAGTAAATTTGGCCTCATAACAGCTTCTCGGGAACTTCTGCAAGCAAACTGGCAAATAACAAGAGTTACTTTATCCCCAAGCTTCCTACTGAAGCTCTGAATCCTTCTCCCGAACCCTACAGCCCCCTGCCACGTGCAACCACTTCTGTCTATCTGACTTACCTTTCTGCTGTCCAACGGTGGGTGGGCTTTAGCCCACCTCACCTTAACTCCTGAACAACTGGGTGGGCCACTTCTGCTGACTCTCACCCTAACTCACCTTAACCCCTCCCACTTGTTCTCAAGCTGCCCTGAGAGGCACACACAGGTCTGGAAGCAGGCTAAGATCCATGCAAGTAAGTTTACAATAGTCAGGATGGCTCTTGAGCAAGAGATCAGTTTATAGCCTGCCTTCAGGCAAGTCTTCCAAAAGCTGTCCTCAAACATCAAGGGAAAAAAAATTCAAGACACAGAGTAAAATCCATCTCTTGTTCCCCAGACCTCACCGACTAAACCTTAAGCACCTGGAGAGCAAGGCTCCTGACCCCACCGGTGAAAGTGTCATTTGTGGCATTCAAGCTGTGCCAGGGAAGAGATAAAAAGCCCGAGGACAAAATTGCCAAGTGCTGGCACACCCTGGCTCCCGAAAGCTGCTGGGTCCCTGTTTTAAGTGAGGAAAAAGGCCATGGGCTAGCGAGTGCCCTGCCAGACCATCAATAGCCTTGTTGAAAGTGTCGCCTAGAAAGACAACCGGTCAGCTGACTGCCCCCACACACCAAGATGGCATGGGAACATCAAGCTAAGACCTCCAGCAGACCTAGGCTTGGCTACAGGCTCACAGAGAACCCGGAACGCAGCAGGGAAGTGATCCGTTTCTTTCCTTCTGGACACCAGAGCCACTGACCCGGTCCTGGGAGTTTGGAGATGTCACCTCTCCTCGTTTCCCTATTGTTGGAGCAGGGAGGACAGCCTTACCCACCTCACCAGATTTAATTGCACTTTCGGGGTTACTTAATGGAAAAAGATTTCCGGCGGAGCTTTCATTTCATTGCTCCCTCCATGTGCCCCACTTCGGACCCACCTGCCTGTGCTTCTCCTCCTCATGTGCACACAGACAGGGCCCTGATCTTTGCCTTGTCCCTAATTCCAAAGAAATAATTCTCATGCACCACGGGCTTTTCTCTTCCCAGTTCCTGTTCTAACTCACTGCTCAGCTAATGGTTACAGGATCACCACAGAACCGGAGTCCAGAGATCATCAAGTAAGAAACTGTAACAGCTAAAAGGTATCTACACCCCCAGACCCAAAAGTGTCGGGGCTCTACAAAAACAGACTTTAATATAACCATCTATTACTGTTAAATGCTCTCAACAATTGATCCCCTGTCTCCTGGATGCCAAACTAGTAAAGGAAACAGGTGCCAACCAACCAGCGCCGATCATCCTTTCACACTGTCCACTGGTTAGACTTCTCAATGACAGTTTCAATCAAAGTCATAGCTTCCCTTATCTAATAATACCTTATTACTTGTCTATTGCTGTGAAGAGACACCATGACCAAGGCAGCTTATAAAGCAAAGCATTTAATTAGAGACCTTGCTTACAGTTTCAGAGAGTGAGTCCATGACCGTCATGGTGGGGAGCATGGCAGCAGGCAGACATGGTGCTGGAGCAGGAGCTGAGAGTTTACATCTGATCCACAAGTTGGAGGCAGAGAGGAGAGAACTAACTGGGAATGACATGGGCTTTTGAAACCTCTAGGCTCACCCAGTGACACACCTCTTCAACAAGCCACACCTCCTAATCCTTTCCAAACTGTTCCACCAACTGGGGACCAAGCATCCAAACATATGAGCCTATGGGGACCATTTTCAATTTAGCACTGCCATAGCCTTATCTTTTGCACAGGTCCTAGTTCCCTATAACTAGGGCACAAGCTCTGACTCGCTGAGCCCTAGGCAGCCTCAGATGCCCAGATACCTGTGGGCCATGGTACCAGTGAGTCAGCCTACTTCATCACGGTGGTCTTCATCAGTGACTGGCTTCAGATCCATTCATGTCATATCATGGAGTCACAAAAGTGCAAGTGATAGAATAGAAAGTGATTCTGGCAATTTCAAGTTCCACACTGACGGGATGTGGTCACATTGTTCACATCCCCCTCGGCTGTGACTTACACATCTCTAGGCTGTCCCTGCAGCACTGGCTCAGTCCAGCGGAAAAGTTCATTGGGGATGGGGCTGGAGCAGAGACCTGCTGTCTGCCTTTACTGCTCAACCTACATCTTGTTCAGCACAGACAGTTCAGTTTGGCACTCTCTTGCGTATCCCATCTCTCAGCTTTGGAGGAGCAAAGCCAGGCTTATCATGGATGCCTCAGGAGGTATTTACACCATGTCAAATCATACCACAAGCTGCTGGGAGAGGTACTGAAGTCGTCTCCTGGAATCCTGGCAAGGCAACACAAACACCATCTGAATGTCTGTTCTCTCAGCAGATCCCACGATGCCAGGAAGTGACACACAGCAGAACTCATTTAAAGCATGTTCCTGGGACCAGTCAGTACTCTTACTCTCTCTCTCTCTCTCTCTCTCTCTCTCTCTCTCTCTCTCTCTCTCTCTCTCTCGTGTGTGTGTGTGTGTGTGTGTGTGTGTGTGTGTGTGTGATAATGGGAATGCTGAGGTCAACTTTGGGTGTCTTCCTCCATCGGCTTCCACTGTATTTTTTGGAAACAGAGTCTCTTACTGGCCTGGGTTTACCAAGTAGGCTAGGATAGCAGGCCATTGAGCATCATGAGCCTGCCTGCCTGCACCTCCCCAGCTCTAGGATTAACAGGCACTTGTCACCATGCCTGCCTTATCCCTATGTACGTTTCAGGATGCGGTTGCTCCTTCTGCCTGGATCATTACCTGGTGAGGACTATAACGTGTTTGTCACAAGCCAGCTCTCGTCAACCGAGTAAAGCCCGTCAGCTCAGGCCAGCTTTAGAGACTTGAATCTCCCTGAGAGACACTGACCAGTTCCCTAGGTTTCGGTCTGTAATTTGGACCCCCCCACACACAGTCACGAATCAGGCTGCACAGCATCCTGATGAGAGCAAAGCAGATGCTCTGTGTTTCCATCATCCTTTCTAACAGAGAAGTTCCACTTCATACACACATCAGACGCTCTTCATTCACCCCTCCCCAAATCCCAGATTCTTACTTCATTTCTCAGCAAGGCTTAATTTCAACCATCACGACATCATCGTTTAACTGCTTACCTGTGTTGTCTCAGCCATGTGCTGAGACTTCAACCTCTAAAAGGACCTTATAAAATATATTCTTTACTCAGAATAGAAAATTAGATGTAGAGAATTCATGGATTATTTGGGCATCAAAGGATTCTGTATCAGAGCTGCTAGTTACACCTGAGGCAGGGACAGGAATGTTAATGCCTTTTTAACACTGGCTTCTAAAAAGATTATGGAATATGTTTGTGGTGCCCAGCTCTCAGAAGCAACACCAGTTTCTTGCAGTTATTGAAGCAGAATAGCCATTTTTTTTTCCATCTGGGACCCAGATAAAGGGTAAGTCCCTACCAAGCAAGGCTTTAACCTTTCACGAATGTGCAAACACAGGTAACTGGCCAACGCGTTTGTATGCAGTGAGTGTACAGATGCATTGACCTAGATACATCTCTAAAATTAATTTAACTGTGCTGCACTGGGCCCCGCTACACTCTAACAAGTGTTCCTTTCTTTAATGACGAGCACGAGCCCTGAGGGCCTCTTGTTTGATAGTGTGGACAGCTCTGCATGAGGCAGCCTCCTCCAAGAGCCGCTGTGCTGACTCAGAGAACAGAAGGACAGCGAGGCTGCGAGGGGGGTTGCCAGGCAAATTAGTAGCGGTCCAGATTAAAAGTTAGAGAGCTAATCAGTGCTGCAGGCATCCTTTCACCACACCCCAAGGGGAAGCGACTTCTTCAAGTGTTATTTCTTAAGTGAAAAATCAGCATCGTCCCTAAAACGTAGACTAGGAAATGAATCAAGATCTCACGCTCAGTCATTTGACATGCTTTGGATTCTCTATAATTGCACAGGGGTGGCCCTCGCCTCTTCTGTTTTCCTTCCTCACTTCTCCCTGTCACCCTGGAGAAGATCCCTCCTGCTCCTGAGACCACAGGAGGCGATGCATTCTTTGCCTTCCCAAAAATGCTCAGAAATGGCAGGTGCCTGGGCATTTCTAAGATATTGCATAATTAAGTTGGATATGAGTGAGGGAATTCAAACAAACAATTCTAGAAGAAAAATACATGTGTCTGTTTGCCTGGGATTGTCCTTAGAACAGTTAAAGTTACCCAGAGGAGTAATTAGTCATGTGGCTGATGGCAGCAGCATGGGGGGCAGAGCCTCGCTCTGCTTTGGGAAGCTCCTCCTCGGGACCTGTGGGGCAACTGAAGTGAACGGGTGCAAAGGGGCAGCGCATGTGTCTCCAAGAGGAGGGTGCAGACCTGAGGGACATGGCCCAGCCCTCCAGTGAGAGAAACTGAATGCAAATCACCGTGGTAGGGCTTAACCAATCCTTCCTAAAGAGACTTCCGTCTGTGACTAACAAAGATGATTGAGAACACTTGCACACCGTCACAAAGTTGGGGGTGAGAGGTACAGGCCCAGTATTGTGATGGCACAGATCTGAGTCCTGCCATACCACCTAAGGTTTCCAGGTCCTCAGGTCCCATCCTGGGGCACCTAAAACGTAACAGGAACAACAGCAGTTAAGAAAGACATTTAGGAAGAAATGGATGGGAATGGGTGTAGACTGGTATGCAGGGGAAAGGCACATGGTACGTGTTCAAGACTGCTGGGCCCTGACCCTTTATAGGTAAAGGGTCTCAGGGCCCCTTATGTCATTTACCAAGCACCTTCCTTGTCTGACTCTTGGGACTCACAGCTTTCTGTGGAGTGTTCCTTCTGTTTTATGTGACCCTGGATGGGAAAGGGTCCCGCTTTTTTTCCTGTGTGTGTTCATCTCGCTGCCTTCCCTGCAGCCCTCTGCTCCTGACACACAGAGGTACACAACAGTGACGCAGCACACGGTGGCTCCAGACAGGAATGTCCTCCCTGTGAAGGGCTGGTGGGGTCTCGGTCCCTTCTGGCGGTGCACCTAAACTACAATTGTCCGCCGCGTATCTCTGTTCTGCCCATTTGTCACTTAGGGTATATTTAGCCGTCAGTGTTGGGCAGCCTGAGAAACAGGGGAATGACCACAAAGAACTTAGAGTTCACCTCACAGCACAAAAAAACATGGGCTGTTGAAATGTCTCACCAAGGCCAACAGCTTGAGTTCAATTCCCAGGACCTACACAATGGAAAGAAAGGGCCAGCTCCTGCAACAACTCCTGCAAGTTACCTCTCACCTACACACACACACACACACACACACACACACACACACACACACACACGCACACACACACTCACACACATATACTCACACACTCACTCACACACTCACACACACACTCACTCACACACACACTCACACTCACACACACACATACTCACACACACACACTCACACACACATACACACACTCACAGAAACACACTCACACACATATACACACACACACACACACACGCACTCACACTCACACTCACTCACAGAAACACACTCACTCACACACTCACACACATATACTCACATGCACTCATTCACAGACACACACTCACACTCACACACATATACTCACACACACTCACCCTCACTCACACACTCACACACATATACTCACACACACTCACTCACAGAAACACACTCACACACATATACTCACACACATTCACACACACATACACACACACACACACACACACACACACACACACACACAGACCATGGCATACACCCCTCCCCACCCCACACGCACCCACCCCACACCTTTTCCACTCCCCCACCCCCTACCCCCTCACCCCCACCCCCACTCCCCGCACACAAACAAATGTAAGTTTTTCAAATTCTGCCATCAGAAGTCCTCATGAAGCCTCACAGGTGGCCTCCCCTCCCCCATTCTCATCCTCAGTGAATCAGCTTTGCTCCACATGTTTGTTCTTGCTCACAAGATGACCATCATGGCTCCAAGTTTCACCTCCTCACAAGACTTTATGCAAATAAAGAAGGGAAGAGGCCATATGGCTTTTTCTTTTTTTTTTTTTTTTTTTTTTTTTTTTTGGTTTTTCGAGACAGGGTTTCTCTGCGTAGCTTTGCGCCTTTCCTGGAGCTCACTTGGTAGCCCAGGCTGGCCTCGAACTCACAGCGATCCGCCTGGCTCTGCCTCCCGAGTGCTGGGATTAAAGGCGTGCGCCACCACCGCCCGGCCCATATGGCTTTTTCTTTAGATGATGCCATACAACAGAGAATGCTTTCCACTCCCAGAAGCTGTGGGTACCCGGGGAAACCCCGAGTGACTGTGTATTGTTGAAATGGGCTCAGTCATGTCCAAGAACCCAGTGTCTCAGACCCAATGAACAGCAAAGCTTCCCTGTGTGGGTCAGGCTCCAAAGGGTGACAGAGTCTTCCTGTGGTCGGGATGAATGTTGGCAGCGTGTGCAAGATGAGCACTATCAATTTCTTTCCCTAGATGCTGACAGCCGTAGACTGCTGCCTACAGAGACCCCTCCCGAGCCTGGCCGACCCCCCCCCCAGAGTGGCATGGCCCACGTGACCCCAGGGTTTCTGTGTCTATGTCTCTCTGCCCTTTCTTCATTCCTTTTCCATCCCTGGTCAGGTGAGGTCCTCACCTCAAGGGCCCTGGATCCTTCTCTGATATCTGCAGAAGGAAGCAGACCTGCCAAACAACATGCTTTCTGCCCCCTGGGTCTCACTACACTTGTGGCCCCCAGAGGTGTCAAAAGAAGGATACATAGCCATTGTGAAGACCACTCACTGGCTAGGTAGTCATTTGTTACAGTGGCCACTGGACTCTAATACACTTAAATAGCAGCCCCTATTCAAAATTCAAACCCAGCAACGTTAGCACTTACTGACTTCATTGTAATTCACAGATGGGATTTTCTCAAGGCCTTCAAATAGTTAAAATAAAATTCTCACTGTGTTATGACAAAAACCAGTCTCCAGGAAGCTTGAGTGGGGAGCCTCTTCATACTTGCAAGCCCCGAGCAGTGACAGCATCTTGTCCCATGGCACAAAGGTTGAGTGACCACAGGAGGGGAGCCGCCCTCACCCCCACCCGCAGCTCGCCTTCATTCGGGTGCTCTTAGGATAAACAGATAAAAAGGGGTATGGTTATATAACCAACTCTACCTATGCCTTCCAGGTTCCACTCTGTTGTGAGCTGGACAAATGGTCTTTTTCTCTTCAAAGCCATTTGATAGGACCAGAAAGACTGATGAAACTCAAAGGCGGCACTCTGGGGAGATTGACCAAGCCACTAGGAGAAATGAAAGGTCATCATTAGCAACCCTGGAGGGACAATGGATGGCTCCAGAGAAGACTAAGAGAGACAGGGGAAGTCTCATGCAAAGTAGTGGCCGAAGCCCCCGTGGGCAGAGGCCACAGCTCCAGCCAGCCTAAGGCAGCAGCCAGAGTTCTGTAGCCAGGAGACCTGACCCCAGCGAGCGGAGGAGCCACCCTGGCATCGGCGTGTTTATGCTGATGGAGGCTTTTCAAGAAGCTCTTTGGACACTGTTCATCTCAGGCCATTTGGATGGAGATGGATGAGGGTCTGAACTGAGGGAGACTAATGTGAAGAATAATTGTTTTCACTGCTGGGAAGGAGGGGGAAGAAGCTGTCACAATCTTGCAAGCACAGCTTCTTCTCAGAAATGCACTTGCAGACCTCAAGTCTGCCTCTGAGCCGTGTTCCTCTAAACACTAGTCGCTGCAGGCAGCCCAGCCTCACCGCTCACCCACTGAGGGTTAACAGAGGCTCCTGAGCAGACTTGCCCACTCCCAGTTCTCCTGAGTGCACGGTCAGGACCCTGGACCCTGGGTGCTGTAAGAAAAGAGAATTACCTTTCAGTTCCCAGCTCCCTGGAAAGCATGAGGGCCTGAGAGTCTCATCTGCATTGAGCGGGGTGAGAGGCCACAGGAGCTGCACACGCCCGACTTTGTCTTCCAAAGCAGCACTTTGGGGTGCTCAACTGCCTTTAAAATCCATCCTTAGGTAGAGAGATGACTCAGTTGTTAGAGCAGAGGACCAGAGTCTGTGTTCCCCAGAACCCATATAAATGCTGACTGGCTGCGATGATCTGCCTGTGGTCCCAGCCGTGGGAAATGGAGACAGGAGAGCCCCCAGAGCAAGCTGGCTAGTAAAACTAGACATGTTGGTGAACTCTGGCTTTGATCAAGAGACCCTGCCTCACTGAATCATGCCAAAGAGTTATCAAGGATGATTCCAGACATCAACTCTGGGTCTCCGCATGCATGCACATGTGTGTGGATACACACACACACACACACACACACACACACACACACACACACACACACAGGCAATCATCTCACAAATTCGCACCACACACACATGTGCACATGTACACAAATACATGAAAATGAAAACAAAAACATTTCATCCTTAAGAAACACCCTGATTCTATGTCCCCAAAGATGAGTTAAAATAAAAAAGAGCCAGGATACAGTAATATTTAATCCCAGACTGTGGGTTCATTCAGACCCAAGTGCTGGGATGAGACATGTAGACTTGGCTGAGGTTTGAGCTGACAGTCTCCTGCTGTGTGACCACATGACCAGCAGAGACAACCTAATTTGGAGGAGGGGTTTATTTTGGCTCTCAGCATCAGGGACTCAAGTCATTATGATGGGGGAAGACATGGTTAGAGAAGTATAAGGTGCATGGTCACTTCTTGACATCCTGACAAGACACAGAGATTCAGTCTCGAATTAGAGGTGGACATGGCCTCTGGTTACTGCTTCTGCCATCCAAGGACCAAGTGTTAAACCCATCAACCTACAGGGGCCATTCACATAAACACCCATCCTCAGCCATAGAAAGAGAGACAGCAGACAGCTGGGTGGGAGACGGAAGAGTTCAGAAAGCAGAATTTAGGCCCCGCCTACTCACCTGACTCCTTGGACCAGGACAAAAGAGGATGTGAACATGTGTAGGGGTGTGATGTCATGTGTACTCACACACATGTTGGGGGATTCAGGTCTTGTTCCTAGAAGCAGCCTGTAGACTGTACATCATTGATTAGGTCCTAGGAAGACAACATGGTGGTCATTGCCAGAAATCCACCAGAGAGAGTGATGTGGAGTCTTTTCCCCGAGGCTGTGGAGGCACAACCACCATGTTCCCCTTACTTTGTTGAACAAGAATATAGATGTGCTCTGAGAAGAAAGAAAGGGGTGGACCCACACCCTACAAGAAGCTTCATGTGTCTGAGTTTCCTCCACTTGCCATACATTGGGTTTCAGGCAGAATGAATGGTGGAGAAAATAATAGATTTCCTTAGAGTAGAATTTTTTTTCACACCTGGCCATATGACGTGTAAATTTCATAGCCAATATGCCAAGTTTATTTAGCCTGCTGAGTGCTAAAAATGAAGCATACCCTCTGGGGTTCAGCTCACTTTGCAGAGGACTTCTGATTGGATGCCTCATTCCAGCTTAGTTTTTTCCCCATCCTTCGCAGCAGAGCCGAACCATGTGGGTGACGGTGGCGCAGGAATAGTTCTGCTCACAATCACATTGCATGTGATTCACAATGCAAATGGGTTTGCTGTGGGATGTTCTGTATGGCAAATGTGTTGCTCTGATTGGTTAATAAATAAAACACTGATTGGCCAGTGGCTAGGCAGGAAGTATAGGCGGGACTAACAGAGAGGAGAATTGAGAGAACAGGAAGGCAGAAGGAGTCACTGCCAGCCGCCGCCAGGACAAGCAGCATGTGAAGATGCCAGTAAGCCACGAGCCATGTGGCAAGGTATAGATTTATGGAAATGGATTAATTTACGCTATAAGAACAGTTAGCAAGAAGCCTGCCACGGCCATACAGTTTGTAAGCAATATAAGTCTCTGTGTTTACTTGGTTGGGTCTGAGCAGCTGTGGGACTGGTGGGTGACAAAGATTTGTCCTGACTGTGGGCAAGGCAGGAAAACTCTAGCTACATGGGTTTCTGTGCAAAAGGTAGCAATGATCCTGTTTTTACTACAGTGTTATTCTAGAAATGTGGTGTGCTGTGTCTTACCCAATTCATTCTCCAAAAGCTACTTGTGATGAAGACCCAAGCATTCTCCACATGCAGAGGAGGAGACAGATCTGGCAGTCTACCCAGTTCTGCATGGAGTTACCCTGTCAAATACTCAGAGTCCTGAAGGCATGATCATAGGAGACTTGAGTCAGAAGGTAGAAATACCTCCTGTGAACATAATTAACTCTTTGGTCATGTGCATGTGGTGTATGTGTACATACATGTATGCATGTTTACATGTGTGCAGGCATATATGTGGGGGAGGCACATGTGTGTATACATGTGAATGCCTGAGGTTGATATCAAATGTCTTTCTTGATCACTGTCCACTTTATTTATTGGGGCAGAATCTTTCCTGAAACCTAGCACTTGCCAATTCCAGCTGTTCTGGCTTCCCAGCTTGCCTGGGAATTCCTTGGCTCTGCCTCCCTCATGCTGTGATGAGAGGTGGCTACTAGACGTGCCTGGCCTTGATGTGGGTTCTGGTGATCTGAATCCTGGCGGTAAAGCTGGTGTGGCAAATGTTTTCTCCACTAAGCCATCTCTTCAGCCCCCATAGTCCACTTTCTACTCTTGTTTTCTTTCTGTCTGCTTCCTTCCCTTAAAGCACAACCATTAAATTGCTAGGGCAAGGTGGGCAGCGTAAGGTGCTGGGATCTTAACAGCAGTGCTGGACCGCTGTTGTCTCTGGAACAGAGAATAACCTTGTCTGGAATTACCCACCATTCATTGTCACCAGCTCACAGCTGAGGACGTTCCCTCAAGGATCCAGCTCTGCCTAGCTCACAAAGGACTTTCCCTGCTAACTCCACAATGCCTACGATGTGAAATGATTCCCTGGATAACAGGGTCTGCAACTGCATCCTTTGTTTTATTTTACTTTACTTTATTATATTATATTTATATTTTACATATTTGGGAAATCAGGAATGACAGGACCTCATTTGCTCTGACTGAACCCAGGGGAAGAAGACTCATCAGTCTTCCAAAAACTGAGGCATCTTCTGGGCCACCAAACTGCCTCCCAGGCTGATGGAATCGAGGCTGCAAATGGAGTCATCCCTTGGGCAAGAACAGTGGCAGCTCCCACAGAGGGACTGGTACTGTTATACTAGTGCTGCCATCAGCCAACCCTGTGCAAAAAGGGAAATGGAAAGTCCAAAGGAATGAGGTCATCCTTAAAGACCAATGCCAGGAAGTGGAGGAAGATGAACAGATACAGTCAGCAAACCAAGTCATGGAAAATGCTTCACCCCCAGACTCTAGTGTGAGAAGAGAGGCGAGAGACATGCGTAACTAATGAAACAATACATCATGGGTGATAAGTCCAGGGAGACAGAGGCAGAGGAGGGTGGCCAAGCTGGTGGTCTGGAAAGAATTCCCAGAGATGAACAAAAATCGGAGTCTAAAGAAGAGAGGGCACCCTGAATCTTCACTTTCAGATAGATGGCATGGCTGATATCACTGTGAACAGAGCAGCTGACAGGATACACAGAAAACAGAAGAGTAGGGCAGGGAATGGGGGGTCACCAGGGGTGGGGGTGGGCTCAGGAAGTCAATGGGGGAAATACAGTCACAATATTGTGTGTGTGTGTGTGTATGCATGTATGTATAAAAGTACCAGAAATTAAATAGAAGCATTTTGAAATATAGTGTCCTAGGAGCATATGCAGATTGTTCAAAGGACTCGAGGTAGGGTATTTCTGGCTTCCTGGAGGCTGCCATGTCTGAGGCCTAGCGAAAATAGTGGGGGACAAGAAGGTCCCCATCAGCAGAGCTGCATAGGTCTTGGTGACTCCCAGCATAGGTTTTGACCATAGCCTTGATATTTGGATAAAGATATCAGGAGTTGGCTTTATGCTGCACTCTCAGTCAGTCTCAGTCCTGATGGACAGCCAACCTTGAGGTCTTCCATCCAACCCACATAGCAGCAGTTTTCCTGTGATCCCTGCACTCAAGCCTGAGGTAGACAAATCACAAGTTTGAGGCAAGCTACATGGTGAGTTGTAGGGCAGCCTGGGCTACACAGTGAGTCCATATCTCAGAAACCCAAACTCAAACTCTACATTAAAAATACTACATGAGGTTGAGACACCCAGAGCATGAGTTGTGATAGGCACTGTGTAGAATATCAGTGGAGAGTTCCTCTAACAGTCCTGAAACCTTCTGACTGAACCCAATTTATTCCACATCATGGACACAGAGTACTCCAGATTTGACTACATACTTTAAAAGATGTTCTCATGATCTCCATTTCTGTCTATTTTTAGTCTTCCTTGTGCAATTATCTGAAAGGTTACACACTTTATTGAAGGACGGTATAAGAGACGGAAGAGCACAGTGAAATTTCCACTCAGCGGGACATCTACAAAAGCAGACATGCTTCTCCAGCTCTGTCCAGATCAAGAACCCTGGAGCATCAGCATCCCCAGGGTGCACCCCACCAGATCCTGCCTGTTGCCGCTCTGCTCCGCAAACATGACATTAACAACTCTCTTGACTTCCACCTCTAAATTAATTTGGCCAACTCAAGAACAGTGTGTAATCGGTAGAGACAGAGCTCAGTTGGTGAAATGTTCGACCTGCAAGCTGAGGAACTGAATTCGATCCCCAAAACCCAGGTGAGGATGGTGGCACACACTTGTAAACCCCAGTACTGGGGAGGTGGAAGCAGGTTGATTCCTGGGGCTTACTGGCTGGCCAGCCTGGTCTAATCAGTCAGTTCCAGGGCTAAGAGAGACCTTATCTTAATAAACAAAGTGGACAGCTCCTAAGAAATGATAGCTGAGGTTGTCCTCTGACCTCCACATGCATGTACACACACACACACACACACACACACACACACACACACACACACACACACCTCACATAAGTGGATTACTAGATGTATTTTTTCATGTTTGGTTCTTTTGCTCAACTGTGTCTTGTAGGTTCCCCATCTGTGAGGTGTAGATGAAAGTTTTCTGTGTCTGATGCTGTGTCACGCAGAAGAGTGGCATTCCTCTATCATACAGCTAATGGTTTCCTTGGTGCTTGTGGCAGTTTGAATGTAATCGGCCCCCATAATCTCACAGGGAGTGGCACTATTAGGAGGTGTGGCTTTGTTGGAGTGGGTGTGTCCTTGTTAGAAGAAGTGTATCACTGTGGGGGTGGACTTGAGGTTTGCTATGCTCAGGATACCACCCACTGTCTCAGTCAACTTCCTGTTGCCTGCAAGATGTAGGGCTTTGAGCTACTTCTCCAGCACTATGTCTGCTTGCAGGTTGCCACGCTTTCCATCATGAGATAATGAATGGAACCACTGAACTGTAAGCTGCCTCCTCAATTCAATGTTTTCTTTATGCGAGTTGCTGTGGTCATGGTGTCTCTTCCTACCCATGCTGTCATGGGTATCCCTACACAGGTCTTCTGGAAACATGAGTACAGCTTTAAAGACAGCATCGTAAGGTACACCAGTTGGCTTTAGCTCTGCCATATGTGTGTTTTAAGAGAAGTGCTCTGGCTTATTGAGCTTAATACAGGACTCACAGGGGGCCAGAGGCAAGAGAGGATGCATGGATGTGCGAGGCTTCCTCGACAACTGTGGGGAGGAGGCCGGTTGGACCGGGAGTTGAACGGCCTGGATGCTCAAACGTGTCTGAGTGAGCTTACCCGAAGAGCCTCCCGAGAGAGCTGTGGTCATGCTGGCATTGGCTTGGGACTTCAGGAGCAGCAGCTTTAGTGATGGGGGAATGGAGGACACTGTCAGGAGGGCCCAGAAGAGCACTGGTGACATTGCTTTCCTGGGGTTTGATGCAAGTCAGGACCATTCTCGACACCACAGTCCCTAAACCTACTGCCTTCCATGGACAATGAAAACGTCCCTCCTCAGCATCCAGAAGGGCAGTGCTAGGAAGTAAAGCAGGATGAGAGAGGACTTACCACGTAGATTTCTTCCTAAAGAGATGGCCAGTTGCTCTGCAGGGACCACCTATCAACATCACAAAGATTTGTTTGTAAAAGATTTTTCCTACATCTGAAAGGCGCCAACAGCTTCGTCTATGTGTAGCTCTCTGTGTGCTACGGTTTTGATAAATGCAATCAATAATACTGCGTTTTCTGAAATGCCTGAGTATATGTATCAAGTTGTCCCATTTTCTCCAAGCACTCTCCCTCACATCATGTGAGCCAAGTATGAAAGGCCTTCTTTGGTCACTGGTCACGTCTGCAGATCCTTCCCCATCTCCTGGACAAGAAGTCAGGTCTCCAGGCAGCAGGCATAATGGTGGGGATCCTTGTCAGCTCCTGTACCCACCCCTTTCAGGACTTGTATCATGCCTCTCCATCTCTGAATTTCAAGAGATTGCCCCACTTTGCAAGATACCATTTGGTCATCTTCTTCCTCCTCTTCTTCTTTTCATGTGTATGTGGCACATGTTTCATGCATGTTCAAATGTGTGAGGATGCAGATGGAGGTGTGTGTGTGTGTGTGTGTGTGTGTGTGTGTGTGTGTGTGTGTGCCAGAAAGTGATCTCTAGCCTTCTCATTTTGGGGAGGCAAGGTCTTAGTCAAACCCAGATTTTGCCAATGTGGTTTATTTCACTATCAGGCTTGCTCAGGGGATGCTCTGTCTCTGCTTCTAAGACAGAAGTTACAGAAGCACCATGCTCGCCTGGCAACGTCATTTGTACAGCAAGTGCTTGAACTCAGTCATCTCCCCAGCTCTCAAACTGCCATTCCAGTGTGACTCGCGTTCTTCTGAACTGAGAGGTGAGCCAGCATCTGATTTGGTTATTCTATTTCAACGTCTTTCTCTTTTTTTTAAATGTTAATATGGCTCTTTTAACCCATAGAGTGTTTCTATTTCACTGACTACAAGGCCTTTTTTCCTTCTCAGTAAACAGTGATACACACACATGCTTAACTAAATCAATAAACAAATGGATTATCAAGGATCCTTCAAATAAATAACCCACACCACTTGACTGTCAACACCAATGGCATGTTTGAGCTAAATCTAATGACGATTAGCGTAACTGATTCCTGTTGGACTGTTTTTTTTCCTCCATGAAATAAGTGTGGAGTCTTCACATAACCTGTCATTTATCCAGAGAAGCCCCTGTCCCAGCACGGCCTTCTCTCCTCTGGCTGCCATGTGGCTTCCTTCTACCTTCTTTTGGATTCAGGGGTTTATATGGTTGGCAATAATATGACACAACAAGGAGACTTGTGGTGGCATTGTGTTCCCCAAAATATTGTGCACGCTAATAAACTTATCTGGGGTCAGAGAACAGAACAGCCACGATATTAAACATAGAGGTTAGGCAGTGGTAGCACACACCTTTAATCCTAGCATTCCAGAGGCAGAGATCTGCCTGGATCTCTGTGAGTTCAAGGACACAGCCAAGCATGGTGACTCATGCCTTTAATCCCAGAAAGTGAGCCTTTAATCCCAGGAAGTGAGGGCAGAAAGCAGAAAGGTATATAAGGCGTGAGGACCAGAAACTAGAAGCTTTTGGCTGGTTAAGCTTTTAGGCTTTTGAGTAGCAGTTCAGCTGAGACCCATTCAGATGAGAACTCAGAGGCTTCCAGTCTGAGGAAACAGGATCAGCTTAGGAATTGGTGAGGTGAGGAAGCTGTAGCTTGTTCTGTTTCTCTGATCTTCCAGCATTCACCCCAATACCTGGTTTCAGGTTTGATTTTATTAATAAGACCACTTAAAATTCATACTACACTCTGGAGTGGCCAGATCCACAGGGCACCTTACACCCCACCACAACAAAAGGGGCTTAGGGTAGTGTAGTGAGCTCAGTCGGTAGAGCATGAGACTCTTAATCTCAGGGTCGTGGGTTCGTGCCCCACGTTGGGCGCCAGATATTGGAGAAATTATTTTGGCCACTTCACGTAGTTAAAAGGATATTTATTTAATGGCGTTAACTCACAAATTAAGTGAAAGGTAGGTCGCAGGGTCTGGGGAAGGTGTATTGCAGTCCAGCAGTGTTCTCCGGAGCTCTGCACAGTCCACCTTCACCGTTCAGCGTCCTGGCACCGAGCGCGCACAGAGAGAGCGCTGGCCCATCCAGCTCTCGGGTCTCCAGGCGCCTCCCCTTGCCCTGCCTCGTAGGCATGACAGTTGCCAGAGTCTCAATGGGAGTTGGAACTTCCAGATCCAAGCTGGAATGGCTACCCACTACAGGGTAGCTGTGGTTTGTGGAAGATACTCCCACCCTCTGCTACGCAGCTCTCTCGGACTGCTGAAGAGCAGTGGAGTGTGGCATTCAGAGGGACTTGAAATCCTAGATAAGATGTGCCAAAAGTTGGGAACCTACTCAGTTATCAAAGGCAGTGACAGGAGCACTCTCCTGTTGGAAGGCCAGTCAAAGGGAGTGTCCTGCAAAAGGACAACTGATCCAAGTCCATGCCTGCACACAGTCCCTCTGCCAGGTCTTGCCTGGGACCCTGGCTCTTCGCTAGGGCTCTTTTCAAAGGAGATATTGATTGTTCTGGGTCCTCTAGGGCATCTGTTAGTCAACCACACAGATGATCTTCTTGGCCCCGTCATGTGCTCTCCACCCCCTCTTCACTCTCAATTCCAATGGATTTAACGTCACCTAGGAGTTTAGTGAAGTGTACCTCTGTCTATGTCTATGAGGCTGTTTCCAGAAAGGATTGGCTATGGCAGAAAGATCCATCCTAAATGTAGGTGGCACTCTCTGATAGGCTGGGGCCCACATAGATGGACTGGAGTGGGGGAAAGGAGATAGCCTGTAGAGATTCCACACTCCCTTCTCTCTGCTTCCTGACCCAGCACGTTGTGGACAGTTCTGCTCGGCCATGCCTTCTCCATCGTGATGGACCGAGATCTGAAGCACACACTTCTTTCCTTTTAGCTGTCAGTCACAGATATGTAAATAACCATTATAACAAAGCCAGAGTCCCCCATGACCCAGATGTCCAGTGGGTTCCTCTGTGCAGTCTGGGCATATCAAGGACGCAGAGAAGAGCCTGGCTTTAAACTCTGCTTCACCTAATGGGGGAGCTGGTGCCTGCAGCCCAGTGTATTAACGTGCTGTGAGGAAATGATGGGAGAGCATTAGAGGGCTTCTACCTCTGCACACCACCCTCCAAAGTGCGCGGAGTTGATCACACCCTCTGCCCTCCACCACCCATTCAGCTGAGCCAGTGTTGTCAATCACCTGGCCACTGACCACAGCTGGTTGCTTTTTTTCACTCTTGCTCACAGCGC